>NW_010318301.1:258-37729 GCF_000700745.2 Antrostomus carolinensis | reverse complement strand
AGCCACGGCCTCCTGCCTCCGGTGGGAGCGGTGCTGGAGCAGCTCCGGACACCCGTGGGTGCTGGCGTGAGCCGTCGCACGGCTGCTGTTGCAGTGCGCTTCGTGGGTCCGTGGGCAGCCTCGATACACGCGGCCCTTGAGCCACACACAATATTGTGGTTTTCTTCTTCGCTTTCCTCCTTGTAGGAGTAGAGAAAAAAGCAGGTGCGATGGAAGTTAAAAGCTCTAAACGCTCCCGCTCAGCTCCTCAGTGTGCCACAGCTTTGACCAGAGAGGAGTTTGCGTTTAGCACCATCTGGTTGTGCCGCTCTGGAAGTGATTGCAGCCTCGCCAGTTACACACTGGGATGTGCTACAAGGCTGACTGACTTGCTGGGATATATATTTATATATTTTTCTTCTCTCTTGTGGTTTCTGTAACCGTGCTGATCTTGGAATCTGTTTCAGTCTCTTTAAAGCTACAAGATTTAGTCCCTTCCACAAAAAGAGGGACAAGTGTAGTGGGTTCTCACCTGTGGTGAGTTGGCATCTCCTTCCCAGGTTCTGCTTTACAAACACTGGGCAGAATGCTTTAGTTTATCTGCTTTTGTTTGGTAAACACTGCAAATTCTGTCTAAATGTTTGTTTTTCTTAGGTCAGGCTTTTGTATATTTCCTTTGACTTCAAAAGCTCTTTCAGAAAAGAGTCACTTGGTGAAAGTAGCAAATCGACCAATAATGAGATATCACTGAGTGTAATTTTTACAACAAGCAATTAATTCATTAGGTCTGTTTTTCAACTGTTGTGAAACTAAACTGATTCAATTTAATTTAATGACATGTCATTAATATATCTTTCCTGGCTGAAAATCTTGCCCAGTGTGTCTAAAAATATTTGGCATGAAGAAGTATTACAGTGCTGCTACCTTTAATGTAAGCTCTGTGTCTGTGACACCTCTGCATACTCTGGAAATTTGGTGTTTAAGTGCTACTCTGAGTCACACGGATGTACTTATTTAGTCTGAGACCACCAGCTGTGGTTCCTGTACTGCAGTATGCTGTCACTGTGGGCTAACTGCATGATTATTATTAAAAGAAGGAAAAGTTGCTTATGTTATGTGTAAATTGCTGTTGGGACTAGATCTGTAGTTTAGTAATTACTTGTATATGTTATTCAATAATGCTGTCAATCTTTATTTCATACATGGCAGCTATCAATTTGGACATGCTTTCAAGTAATTCCTGCCTGACTCTTAATATAAAAACTTGCTTATTATTTTAAAATATTTAATGAAAGGTAAAATTTTAATATCCAACCTGATTTCAGCACTTTTAGTATCTTAAGACCTTGTTTATGTACATACCTCTTTGCTTATTAGTCTGTAGTGCAGAAAACTTCATGATAGAGTGTGTTAATTCTGTTATAGTGATCTAAATGATTAAAACATCTGAACTAGAAGAAGAGTTGTGATATTATCACCCATATTAAATAAATAGTCTGCTAGTCAAGGCTCTTGGATAAACTTACCTGTCTAAAGTTGCAGTTGCTCATGTAGAAATCCAGACTTATTTACCTTTCAACTTGCAAATCAATATTATTAGACAGGAGTTTTAGATGCCTTAAAACTAATACCCTATCACGAACTATTTTCAAACAACAAGTGCCTTTGTTGTTTAAAAACTAGTTCCTGATAAGTTCTTTTCATGTTTCTTTCTTTTTCCCGCCAAGGATCACCATCTTTCTGAGACATTTTTTGAGTCTATTAATGTTACGCTTTAATGACTTTTGGGTTTTCTTTTCATTGTAAGAAATAAAACTTAGATTGGAAGTCAAAAATTTATTTGTATTTTTATAGACTCCTGTTCTCTCTGCTTATTTATTTTTCCTTCAGAACTGTGGCAATATGGAAGCCTGATAACTTCTAACAGCAGTCAGTTTTCTGAACAGTATTTAAAAGAAAAAAGTTAAATTGTATTTACTGTATGGAAAAAAATGTATTACATCAGAAAAAATATTAGTCAATTGTTAAAAATCTTAAACTTTTCTTTCCCTCCAGCCACCTGGAAGAAAAAACACAGTGGGAACATCCTAAGTCTGGGAAGAGGAAACGTATTGCAGGAGGTTTGTGTTAAGGTTTTGTAATGAACTGAGATTATGTTACAAACATCAGTTGGAATTTGTGCAGGAACTAGATCTCATTTTGATCTTCTTGTTGACACTAATCACCTAGGCAAGCTGAGCTTGCAAAATACAGCTGATTTCAGTGAGGTTTTATGTGATTGTGTTTTGTGTAGAGTGATCACTTTGCAGTTTTATGACGTTCTTGTATCGCTCCGTAAAGCCAAAGTACTAATTCCAGGATAAAGGAATTGTTTAACTGTGGCTTGTAAAGCATATAGTCAAAGGCTGGAATTCTCTGATTGGTTTCTGATCTCCTGGTGTCCATCATATAATATTTGTAGTTGGATTGTATCTTCAAAGAATATATTTCATCAGAGAATATCCCTGGCACAGAAGGAAGTTCCATTAGTTTTAATTTTACTTGTTTTCCTAACCCAATTGAGTGTTTGTGCCAGAACAAGAAGACAGCCAGTGTTGCAGGACACTTCCAAAGGTATATGACTTTTTAAGGACCTTGGATTAGTTCCTTAAATTAGATCTTCCCAGAAGCTTCTGTATGGCATACTTAGGGGTACTGTACTCTTGGCAAGCCGTATTTCTTTTGGCAGTGGTAGCATTACCATAACTGCAGTGTCTTCAGGAAATTTGAACTGATTGAATTATAATGGAATACTTTTCAGTCAGGATTAGAAATACTGGGAATGCTTTCTGTTGAACACTTCCATAGGATCTTTTCTATAAGAATTTATTTTGTAGAGATTTGTAATTTTTGTTCTTTTATCTGTCCTTCGAACTTCATAATAGGATCATTTAGGTTCAATTTAATGTATCCCATACCCTCTTGAGGGTTCTGATCTTCCAGCTTTTGGTATGTGTTATACATAACTTGTCCTACACTTGGTTCAATGTTTTTGCTATTTACTTTATCAGGGATGGGTGCTAAACTGTGTGCAGCATAGACATGCGTATGTACTAGGTAGCACAGTTGCATTTTGCCAATTTGTGCTATAACATGAAATAATCTTTATAAAGAATTTGTAGATTATCTTTATACTTGATATGCTAGACATTACAGTTGTACCAGATCTCCTGTATATTGTACTTTTATGAGAGAGCAATGGTGTGTGATTAGGGAAGCAATCCTTCTTTGAAGTTCCAGTATTCAAATGCAGCAGGTAGCTGCATTGCCAACAGAAATAATCCAGAATTTTGCCACATCTGCCTGAGAAATCACTTGAACCTCAAATCTGAGTGTACTCTAATGCCTGAAAAAAGATAATGTTTTATGTGTTTCCTAGGCCTGCCGTATGGATGGGAGCAGGAGACTGATGAAAATGGACAAGTCTATTTTGTAGAGTAAGTATGGCAAAATGTAGAATATGGACAAGTAGGACAACTGTGTTTCATGTTGGGTAGCCTTTTGGAGTTATGATACTGTGACACTATCAGCTGGAAAGACATGGAGATTACTAAGTACAACTTCAGAATCCATATCCAGACTTTACAGTTGTAGCAGTGTCTAAACACCCATTTGTGGTTTTCTGAATTCTTCCATGTGCACAGAAATACTCGCTTGGGTGGCAGATTGAAGTGGTTTGCATATCCACATCTCAAAATGTGAGCTGACCCTCAGGCAATGTTTATGTGGGCTCATTTTGTTTGTGTACCTTTATGGATAAACTCTGTACATACCACTTTAAAAACATATCCAGAACTTCATGGCTGATGGTTAACATCACAGTAATGCTTTAAACATATAAGATGAAATCAAAATTGCTGCAGCTGTGACTTGCTTGCAATCTAAAGCACAGAAAGAAAAGAGGACGAGGATTGAGCTAGCGAAGATTTTTTGAAAGGTAAGGGAGAAGGAAGTTCACAGAAGCAGAAAGAGATTTCTGGAAATGTTTCCTTTTGTATCTTTTCAATGACAGGGTCAAACTAGGGTAGTTATCTTAAACTGACTTGGCAGAATGAAGAATATTCACAGGCCAAAATAGTAAGTGTAGCCTATAATTAAGGGTTGAAACTGAAAATTATTGCTTAGTGTCTCTTTCTGATAATTGTCTGAAGAAAACTGAAACTCTCTTTTAGAAAGGTGAGCATGGCCCAAACTGTACCATTTTCTGAGCTGATGTGATGATACTTGTTTTCAGTTCTTTGAGAAAAAAGTGCTGAGCTATGATTCTCATTGGTATATTGTTTCAAGAGAGTAGTGTAGGTCCCTTTTCTGGAGCTCCTAAGAGAACATGATCTTCCTTAATATAATAGGATTTTTTCCCTCAACAAGGTTTTGCTTTCCATGTCAGGGGTTCACGTGAAGTTCAGAATGGTGGTGTGAAGTATGTGAATACAATTATTAGTGGATGCTATCACAATCAGTAAAAGGGTTGGTTAAAAACGTAATTGGGATAATTTTAACAAAGCTGAAAAAAAAATTGATTTTGGGGAATTTAAATAATCCCCTGGAATTGTACACAAAAGTGATTGAAATGCACTTAAAATCTAAATGTAGAGTACAGAAGGGTCAAACCTTTTGAGTTTTTGTGTTCTTTTGCAGCCACATAAACAAAAGGACTACCTATCTTGACCCAAGACTGGCCTTTACGGTTGAAGATAATCCAGTAAAACCTACTACTAGGCAAAAATATGATGGAAACAGTACTGCAATGGAAATACTCCAGGGTCGTGACTTGAGTGGAAAAGTGGTTATAATCACGGGAGCAAATTCAGGAATAGGTAGGTTAACATTACACTTAAGGTAAAATATGGTAATCTTTATCTTACAGGCTACTTTGACATGATTGGTTGTTGTTTAAATATCTGTGTATTTTGTTATTCAAAATTGGTTTGCATTCTATCCATATCAAACCTCTAGTTAGAAATCTTTGTTCAGGTTTGTGAACTGCTTTTTAAAAAAATATGTGGAGAATCTGGAGCTTAGAGGAGAGCCATAGGAAAGACACCAAGTTCTGAAACAATTAATTTTTGTATAGAAAAATACTGATGGAGGCATTTTACATTATGTAAATACATAAAAGATGGCTGCGAAAGGTAAGGGAAGTTTCTTTATGTGATCCTTGTGGGTAGGACAAGGAGTAAGGTTTGTGTGGCTGCAGAGGAGTTTAGATAAAGTATTCAGAAAAACTTTCTAATGGCAGCAAGTAAACTCAGTTAAAGATTTTTCCAAGGAGGCTGAGGAATTTTTATGTCTGAAGGCGTTTTCAAGTCAACTTGATGATGAACTTGTGTCAGAATGTCATACTCAGTGCTCCTTTAGGGCAAAAAATTACAACTTTTTGAAATCCCTGTTAGTTGTATTTTCTATCAGGTTCATAAATCCTTTTAGACACTCAGCTTGTTTAGATATCTGTTACATAGTATCACTTCTACAGTGGGTGAGTATTTGAGAGAATCTCATTAGCTGCTTTTGTTTCATTTTATAATGAAGCTTTGGTGCTTAGGGGCTTTGTCTGCCTTTTCAGAAGACAGGATTTCTTCTCCAACTGAATCTGCTAGGCTGTTTGAAGTTTCACTTGGCAGCTTGCACAGGATATGTCTTTCTGTGGCTTAAATTTGTTGAGGAGCCATGAATATTACAACACTGGTGTTTATGATTTGAACTTTTTTGGTAAGTGAGGAGATGTACCTAAATCCTAGAGAACTTTTGTTCCCTTTTTTGGTTTGCATTTTTCTTTATGGTCGGATTACATTAATATTGAAAGAGTCCTTATGCAAATTAATTGGTGTCTGTTTTTTTAGTGCGGGATCTTGACTTAAATGGATTTATGAGGTCATTGGAAAACCTTGGAGATGTTCTGGAAAACAGGTTAATAGCAGGACTTATTGCTCTGAATTTTCTTGGTCTTTACCTCTTAATTATTTAAGGGAGTGTTATCCCACAGGAGTTAAATGAAGAGTTTAGAGCTTTATTGTGGCTGCAGTTTAGGCATTAACAGCACATGTCCTGCTGTCATTGCATGTGTGATAAGCTACTACAGATGGGCACTGAACTTAGGGCAGCAAGTGTTGTACTTGTACGTCTCATTGAGGAATTTGTGTTTTCTAGTAAGGTTTACATTCCAGATTCTTGGTACAACTTGTCTTTACGTTGCATCCAGCAGCAGAATTTGCTTTGTATGCAACTGTGCAGTCTCGGAACATTTAAGAATTACCTGGGCTCAAATGATTTGCCTTCAGTTGGAGAAGAGCTACCATTCAGACTTGCTGAATGAGCTGAAAGTGTTTCATATATGGCAAAAGATTAATCCAAGAGGTATGATGCTTTTGTCAAGATTTTTTTTTCCCCCCTGTTTCTCCCTTAGTTTATAATTTGTATTGATCACAAGTAAGTGAGCATATCCTTGCACCAGCTCTTTGCTTGTTATGTATCTGTATATATATCTGTGCATATATATACTTTCTTGATTTCTCTTACTAGGTGAGGGCAGGATATCACCCCTGGTCAGAATTGTACCAAGAACAGTGGGAGCATTAGTGAAATCAGCCTTGGGCTTGTGCTGCTGTATGAGGTTAGGACATAAGGAGTCCAGAACTGTGAAGATAATGTAGCAAATGTGTGCTTAAGGTGGTGTTATGGCCTATATAACTCAAAACTCTTGCATACCATGTTGCATTTAATATTGCTATAGTACTAGGCTTTGTGTCAGATATCACTTACCAATTGCCATGGAGCACAGATTAAGGAGAAAGCAGTTGTAGGGTTTACACTTCTTGTGTAATCTGTGTTATTTTTTCTTAGCTCTAAGGGCTTCTGAGAGAGGATGTAATCTGAGCTGGGCTTGATGGAGAAAAACAGGTTCCAAACTCCTTAGTATTGTGCAGAGGGAACACTTCCCCTTTGGGAAGGGCTAATAGTGTTTTTGTGCAATTAATTTGGGCTTAATTGTCAGAATTTGAAGTTTTCTTGAAACTCTGTCTTGAGTCTTTAAAATGTATCAGTCTTAGCTTAACTCTTAGCCATGCTTTGGGACTCTTGGCAGATTGCTTTGACTGTGTCAGTGTCATGTAATGAATTGCAGTGTGGAGATCCCTGTGAACTTTAGTATGTATGTCTACGCAATTCTTTGGGAGTCCATGTGGAGATACTAATTAGCTAGCTCAAGCAGAGTCTTACCAGTTTGGAGCTTATTCCCCATTTATTTTAGGATTTCAGTGATGTGTTCTACTTTATGTTGTAGGTAGTCCTTTTAAACTCTTTTGGATCTAGTATTTCCTTCCCTGAATATTTTTAGAAGTAAACAATTACTGTATTTTCAGAACACTAACAGGATTTCTTTAAGAGGCAAGTGTAAATATTTCCAAGGAAGTATTGCCATCCATTAAGTAGAAAGTGATTGAAAATGAATGGATTGCTTGTTGAGCACTTGCACTTGATAACGTAAGAAAAATAATTCACTAAAGACTGATTTACTGAACAATTTAGTTTTGTTGAGTCAGTCCTTCTGGTTTTAAAATCTTACTGTGCCAGGTACATTTAAACATGAGTAGTGCAAATTGTTGTTTTTTTCTCTTGAAGTCAGTAAGACTTGTTTTTCTGTGGGGAATTAAAGATACGTGTGCAGTTTTGTGTGTGCGTTGTTTTTTTTGTTTTAAAGGTCTGAATGTCAGGCAGGTTACAGAGAAAATACTTCCCTAGCAATGCTTCTTGTATGAATAAAGTCATACTTTCAAATTTTTCCACTAGAGGGCTGTGTTGCTCTTTGAAAATACTAAACAAAAGAGACCTGGTGCTTTTTCTTGGTTTTGGTAAATACTCCTGTTATTTTGTTGTTTGTGTTCTCAATTATTAGGGCTAGAATCTGGAAGTTTAAAAAGCATGTCAGCTGTTCATCTAGGTTTAATTTTATAAAAAAGTTGTGGTATTTGCAACTGCATCTGTAAGCGATCTCCTTAAATCAATCTTTTTTTTTAAAAAAAAAATACTGTTTTTAATATCAGGGAGAACAGTTGTCTAGCTAATGTGATTTTTTTCTATGACCTGTGTACATATTGCTGTCTGTTTTTAAATGTCATGTAACTATATGACCTTGAAAGTACGTGTTCTGTTTTCTCTATGGTGTGGCTCTAACCTATTGTGACTGCTGGAGTACGCATGAGTAGCGAGGTGTAAGTATATCGCAGCACGTTATGGGAGGGCAGAATGTGTATGATCTGTGCAGTCAGGCACATTCCACAAAGTAGGGTTTTTCTTAATGCTTTCCCAAGATTTTATCACCAAACAGTATTGATAATCCCAACCAAGCCATTGCTCAAACTGCAGTTCTAATTTTTCTGCTATATGAAGGTCAAAATTAAATCTGTTAATTGCTTTTGTAAGGGATGCCCAGAACAAGCACAAATTACCTCAAGAAAATGAAAACCACTTTTGGCTTTGAGCAGCTTAATTTTTTTTCAAATACTGAAGAAAGTCATAATGTGGCTTGCTATAATGTTTTTCTTGATTACGTTTTACCAGAGTAAAGCATGTAATTTTATAATTGTGGAAATGTTTAGATTATTTCTTCAAAATAAGTGGCTGTTAGCGTTTTGTTAAATGGAATTTTCTTTTCTTTTCTTCTGGCACTTCTGTTGCTGTGTAATGAAGAGGATGTAGCCAGGAGAGAAATTGTTTATTAGGTACTATTCATCAGTTGTTAAAAGACAAGTCGGTGCTTCAGTAAGCTTTTGGTCTGCATATACTTTTGGTGTGAAGTTACTGTATTTCTTTTATTTCTTGTGCAGAACTTCAGTATTAACAACTTTTGTCATAGTGATGCAAAAGGTTGGGAAACATGCTTATGATTTATCACAATTAAACATCTGCTTTATGGTTTAAAAAGTTTTGAATAACTGGCTCTTTAATTTCTAAATGATAAACAGAAGATTTTTTTTAAATTATTATTATTCCTCTGTCTCATAGCTTTTTTTCTCCTGATGACTCTGTTGGTATATTGTGTTTTAAATGTGGAAAGCTAGCTTGACATAGTTAATAACAATAAATGGTTATTGCAAAACTTGTACAAGTTAGATTGCAGTGTATCACTTAGGTTTTTAAACTCTACAGTCTGATTAAGTTATGGCTAAAAATGATTAGTAAATTTTAGCAGAAGATGGTGTGTTTCATTAAAATGTGCTTTTACCAACAAAGGAAATGTGTAGCAACCTACTTTTTTTTTTTCTGTTAACTACTAAAATACAGTTAGCAGCTATATTCTTTCATTCTTTCATTTTAAGTTGATTTATGCTACACCCGTGGCTGATTTGCATTCACTTAAACAAATGTAGCCAATACTTGAGGATCAGGTATGTGAAATCAGGGGAAGAGACTTAGAGCTAAAACTCTATCTTGAGCTCAACTATCAGAATAGAGCTTATGCAGCTTTTGAAATGCATTGTATATTTAATGAGCTGTATTCCCAGTATCAAATGTCATCGTTAATTGCAGTGAGGGTTTATACATACACACAAACAAAACTGAACATTGTGAAACTGTAGAAGGTAACATTTTGACAATGGGTAACTTGATAATTAGCTTAATATTAATCATCATGGTAACATGTAAATGATGAGATTTTGTTCACACATGGCAGTGTTTTTGTGATAAATACAAATCACATAGCTCTGCAATTTATCATGTGCCTTCACTGTATCACCTGCACCTAATTCAGAAATCTCTCTCATATGGGAAATTATTTGAACACTTTACATCTGTGAGCAGTGTAGAATGGCTACCCTTCTTAAATCATCCTGCTCCCCAAATACTAGAAACTTTTCTGTCTCCCTTAGTGGGGGGGAAAAAACCCCCAGTAGTGTTTCAGTAGTCTGGGATTAACTGTGTTAATTCTGGGATCAATAGCATCTAAGATCTGATACTGTCGGGGTGGAAACAGAACTTTAAACTATTGGAAAGCTAGGAATCTTTCTCTTAAGTAAGCATATAGTGCTTACATTAATTCAGAAAGATCCCAAGATATTTATTTTTCTGTCATAATTTTATTGTATTAAAAATAAGTTATTTTCTATAGCTTTTTACATTTTTTCTGTTTATCAAAGGAGTATAAAAAAAATAAGTAAACCTGTACGTAAGCGATACAATACACATGGCCAGACTGCTGGGCTTTGGCTGTGTGCTTTTATACTTCATACTGGCAGAAGCTAATGAAAGTTTTACTGGGGGAGTGACGTGCTGCATAGCTTCAGGATTTCTGAATTCCTGATTTCTGAGCTGTTGTTCCTGTATGTCGTGTAGCAGTGTTTGAGTGCATAGGAATGTTAGTAGTATCCTGAAACTTTCTTGTAGTTAAAAACTATCTTCAGAGCCTTGATAGAGACAGGTGTGGTTAGCCTTTGTTGCATTTCCTATGCCAATTAAGTAATAGCTAATTGAGTAATGGCTCTTTAAGCTACTATCCATGGAGCAAAATTACAATTTTACAGTTTATCTGAATTTCTTGTGAAGATCATTTAAGGTCTCTAATAGTTGCTGGCTAGCTTTCACCACTGTGCCCTAAATCTATTGGCAGTGGAGAAATAGGAAAATTATGATGAAAAAGAACACTGTTACTTTTTAAGATATCAAAAATTGAGTGCTCTGTACCTGCAGAGAAGAAAATTGAGTGAATATGGGGAACCGTTCTGGTTGCAGAAGTTACTGAGGTTATTTGTGGGCAACATAAGCATTTTTACGAAGGCTGGCTTTATTGGCCTTCACAAAGAAGGTAGCATTTGCTGAATCCTAATTAGACCAGTGAATGGTCTCATTTAAGTCAAACTCAGATCATATGGGAGGAATAAAACAGACCCTTACAAATACCGTTAAACACTCATTTTAATAGTATTAGTCTGACTGTCTTAATATGTTCACTGTCTTTCCCTGTATGGCATGGATTTTGGTAGTCTAAACCCACAGATGTTTGTCCGAATCTGTCAGTAAGGAAATGTTCAGCTCTATTTCTGAGCTAGATTGCAAGTTTTCCTTGAAAAATGTGCACATTTTTCTTTGCAAGCACAAAGTTTATTTCTAATTTCTCTCCTCTGTTTCCCGATGAAATAGTATTTAAAGGTTTTACAACTGGCAGGACTTCTACAAAGGATCTGCTCAAGATAGTCCTGTTTCAGATTTACTTTATGATTTCTTGAAAGGTTTTCAAGAAATAAGAATTTCAATTTCATAAGAATCTTTCTTATGCTGTAACACCTGACTTCTGTTAGCCTTGAAAAAATCAACATGTTTTTGTTGGATAGTTTGTTCTGGGAAAAGCAATCTTTAAGAAAAAATACATCTGTCTGGTTTTGGTCTGTATTGTTATTTTTCTTTAATTCTGTTCATATGTAAACTTTTCTCAAAGATTTCCAAATGTAAACTTTTTTGTCTATTTTGTCATGATAACACAGCAAGGTGTTTGCTTTCCAGTGAGTGTCCATTATTTGAGTCCTTTTTTCTTATAAGAGCAGAAAAAAGGGATGCAATATGGGAGAGCAAGCTTGTGACAATGCTTCTTGAATGGTCCTTTCCTACTATCTGGATCTCTTCCTCTATTTAGTGAAAAGAGTCTGTCAGAATCAAAATTAGTTTTCAGAAATGCATGAATTCCTGTGAATTAATAAGTTGAAACTTCTGCCTGTTTTTATTAAGAAGAATTTCTGTACATAATTCTGTTGTAGCTCGATGGTGCAGAGGGAAGGGAAATACTAGGGTTTTGCTAAGGAGATGCATTTTATGTTCTCACTAAACCAGCATAACTTGTGGTGAACGAGCTATTACAGTCTTTGCACGGTTGTATGTTTTCATGCTGGAAGTGTTTCACATGTGGAGAACTGAAGTGGATATTATTTATGGAGGTTTGGGTTCAAAGTTTATTGTGAGGCAGACAGAAAGGTCAGCAATATATAACCTTGGATTATTTTTCTTGGCCAAGTCCTAGCTGTCCCTGAGATTATTTTCATGGGATACTTTAGCATTTACTAGGCTCTTAAAAGCATGAAAGAGTTGTTCTTGATGTGTATTTTAATTTTTTTGTGAATTCACGTTTCACTGTTAGAAGCAGCATAGTATATTAAGAGAAAGGCACAGCTGGCATGGGTGCAGCCAGTGTGTCTATGTTTTGCCCTTGTGGAATAAAATAACCTCTCATGAGAAAAATAAGTTATCCAATAAAAACATCATTTTGCAGATGTAGCTTTGACAGCAACGTTTTTTTGCCAGCACAGTTGTGGTGTTTGGGGACCGTTTTCTTGCCATCCTTGGCCAGCAAAACAGTGGCAATGAAGGTTTGATTTTAAGCCCTTTTAAAATGTGGTTGGGTGGGGAAAGTGAGGGGAAAAAATAATCATCCTTCAGCCTAATACATTTTGGTATTGTATATGCAGCTATGTTTTTTAGTTTCATATTGTTACTCTGATTTCAACAAACTTCCTCTCTTGAGGAATAACTGCTTGCTTAATGAAGACTTAATGGGAAAGGTAATGCCAAAAAATTAAAGCCTGAATTTTTTTAAGTCCTGTGATCCATGTGCTATGGGCCAAACTCCGCATGGATTATCTTAAACCACATGAGTAGCCCTACTATAAAAAGTTGCTGTCTGTGTAGGAGTTTTGTTGTTTGCTTCTTACTTAAACACACCTTAAAAAACAAACTTACACGTCACTAACTTTTTTTTTCAGGAATTTCTTTGTGGAAGTCCAAAAATTTGTAGCAGGCATGAATTTTGTTGTACCTGTGTTTTTGAGGAATGGGAGTACAATGCTTTTCCAGGAAGAGCCTGGATCTTGCAGGAAGTGTATTTTTGTCCAGAATATATTATCTGGGTAATTGGTGTAGAAAAGCAGAGTTTAATGGAGAGGAACTGCCTGTGGGGTGGAACTTTTAACTAATTCTGTGGTGGGATGTTAGTAGCTCTTAGTCAGGGATCAGTCTGCATGTATTTTGAGCAATTAAAAAACTACTAAAAGCTATTATTTTCAAACTTTGAATAATGTTGATAGAAGAGGGTTCTCTCTAATTTAGGGCTGCATTCTGAGAATTTGTTGTAGGTCGTTGTGATAGAGTTTTCCATGAGTACCCTCACTCTGTTTTAACTCTGACTTAATATTGTGGGATACTAATACTGCTCTGCTCTATGTAAGGCTCCAACTGTATACTTCTTACAGATTGTAAATATTAAAAGGTTCTCTTGGACTTCTGTAATTTATTTTTCTTATTGAGTAAGCTGAAAATGGTGTCAGATGTTCATACTGCTTTTTCATGTCCATTTTGATGAATCTATTTATTCTGTAATGAGTAGTACATATGGTTGGTTAGCCAAGTTATTGAACTTCATCAACCTTGGCTGAAATTCACAATGCATGTGAAACTTGTTTTAACATGTAAGAAATTACATCTGGGCTAAAAGGTTCAATAATGATTACTGCTTGTAATGGAATCTTTTCACAAAGGATGGGATTGAGCTGTATGACTGTGGTGTACTTTCTGGTACCCCTTTTAAGGGGGAATAACATGTTTGTAGAACAGGAGCCTTCATATATGGTACTTATTTTCTTGTCTGTTATCTAAGAGTCAAAAAGAGTTTTCAGTGGGCTGCAACATAACTCTAATGTTTTCTGTCTTTGAAATATTTAAGGCCACAAAGGTTTTTCTCATATTTTATACCCATTTCATAGTCTGGAGATACATGATTCAGTCAATCTCACTGCAACACAGAAGTTACTCGCCGCATCCTCTTGTGTCTTCATGTTTTGAAAGCTAATTGCATTGCAGGAGTTGTTTGAATGGTTTCAGCTGTATGTTTGTATTTTTTTGGAATGCTTGTTGACAGAAGAGGTTGATAAATGTATACTATTTTCTAATGGTAGAATCTTCTGAGACATCTAGTGACTTGTCTAGATCCTGTCAAATCTAGTTAAAACCTAAAGACATACTTTAACGGATATGATGTTTTTGGCTTACCAGCAGAAAAATTTCTTAGTGACTATACCTATGCTAAGCAGTAGGGTCACCATAAGAAGGGATTTCAGTATATTGTGTCCCTTTCAAGCTCTTCATGCTTGATTGTGTCAAGGATTTATAAGGTTTTGAAACTCAAGTCTGAAACAGTAAATCCCTACCAATAAGGAAGTGAAATAAGACAGGTAAGGACTTGGAAAACCTGACCTAATTAACAGGCATCTTGCTAATGACTTCAGAATTAGTGGGAATTTTGCCTGAATTATAGAATAAGAGTAGTACTGTCAGAATGAAATTGATCTATTAATCCTAACGGCAGTGTCTGACTTAGGAAAATAAATACGTCAAATGTCACATTCTTCTAATAATTCTCAAGGAAAAACCATCAAAAACAAAAGCAATTTTGTCTTCTGTGATTTTTTAATAATTAATGACATTTGCAGTTCTTAGTTCTGTTATTGACCACACACTGTTTTATGCCTTCCATTTTTGTCTTCTGTGAGTGAAAGTGTGTGAGGTTTTTTTTTTCTTTTACATTTCTTCTATAGACTTTTCTTTTTAATACACTGGATCTTTGTAGCCTTCTGTTCAGCTATATAACCTCATTTTTTCTGTTCATGTAACATCTAGCTGGTTTTGATTTCTTGCTGAACTTGTACATAGTGGCTTTTAGTAGTTTATTTGTTGCTTCAGAAAGCTCCCTACAAACTGTCTTGAAATCTGAATACTTTTGTAGTAATATGCTTTGTTTCCCCTCCTCTTCATTTAAGTATAGTTACCTTGGTCACTGTTTCTAAGTTCCTGTTCTTAGTCAGTGTCTCCTTTATACTAAAAAACCAAGTGAAGTTAGGTTTTCTGGTTTTTTATTGTACTTTCTTGATAGTGATAGTGTCTGTGTGAACAAGGAACGGTCACAGTTCAGTTTTGAATATATTTATTCAAACCTTTTACTTGCACTGTGATTTGAGGCTCAAATAAATGAGTGTTGCTTAGAAATTCTTCATTTTCCCCTGGTTTTGTTATCTTTGTTGAAGGTACGTTTGTTACCTCCTCATTATGTATTCTTTATCCAAGCAGCTTTATCAGCATATTCTCTAATTGGGTTTCCTTTATTTTTGATATCTGAACTCAAGTTTGTAAAACTTGTGAGGCATTTTCCTCTTGTGATGATCAGTCTGAAAGCTGCCTTTGTGCAAAAATTCACTGTGTGTTTAAAAGTTTGCGAGGAGGATCTCTAATTCCCCTTTAACACAACTAAATTGAAAACAGTATTACGTTGTGTATTCAGAGATCTAGGAACTGTGAGAGGTTCTGGTTATGTTCCTTGTGTGCCATTGGTAAGCATGAGCAGCATTTCTCACTTCTATACATTTGTACATTACAGACATGAACTATCCTACTTAAGATTTTGAGAAATACTTGATTAGTTTTGTTTTACGTATGGAGCAACATGTGGCTGTGGTAACTGACCTAAGATTATGTCCATATTCAAATTTCAAGTGGGAGTGAGATTGTTCTGTCACAGGATAAAAAGTATACTCTTGAAAGCTATTCTAATTTTTTAGCAGAAGGAATAATTAAGATATATTAAGAGTAAAAAATATGGCAACTAGAAATAAATAAAGAAAGCTTTTCCAAAAAGTGCTTTATTTGTTTGAGTCTGTATCCAGCTGCGAGCAGTATTAATCTGCTGAGGGGTATAAATCTTACTCTTGCTGAAAGATTTTTAACTCTTAAGGTAAATTTGAACTATTTGAACCAAGATACACTATGAAGAGTACATAAAAATGTACATGACCTACTTGGCAGCACACTTTTGGCATCATGAGTGAATGAAAGATTGTGATCTGTGAGAAGGTGTCTTACTGTATCTGTTTCTGAATCTAATCTGTGGTGGAAAGAATAGAGACCTAGATTTCCTGATTCTGTTCTTTGTGTCTGGTACTTTAAACACTTGTCTCTTGCAAAACAAAAAGATATGTATCTAGAATATAAGGCAGAGATACGCTTCATAATGGCATATGATGTAATTTGATGAATAAATATCACTGGACTTCATACACACAAACTAAGATTTGGTCATTGAACTGGGGAACTTCTCATGGAGAAGGCAGACTGAATGCAAGATCAGGAATTACACAGCCTGATTTCTGTGTGATCTTGAGTGAACTATTACACTAGATTCTGGCTGTCAGTAGTAGCAATGCTTTTCACCTAATTCACAGTAATGTTGCAAATTCTGACTCAAGATTTTTAGAGTACAATATCTTCACAAAACCAGTAGGTTTTATGTTCACCTGGCAGCTTTTCCTGTTTTAGGGATGTAAAGTTTTGTAGGCATATATGTTTTTAACATTTCCTTCCGCAAACGGGCAAGGTCTAAATTCTTGGAAGGTGAAAAGAAGTGTATAGAACATGCAGCTGCAATTGGTCATTTGCTTTAGAAGGATGTTGCCATTGAGCTTTTGGATGGGTTGCTGGTGTTCCAGCTGTTAGCAGCTAGAACTTAAATGTCATAAAAAAAGAAAATACATTAGTTGTGATGTGAGAAGATGCATGATATGTTTTTGTGCCCTTCTTGAAAGTGCGGCAAAGAGGTCTTTGATTTTTTTTTTTTTTTTTTTTTTGCTCATGGCTTTATGTTATAATTTAATGGCTTCTAATTCTTGCTTGTTTTCCATTCTCCTTGCTTTTGTGTATAGACACTTTTTGTTAATACTCTTCTTATTCTTCATCTTTTGTTTCAGAACTCCATCTCCTGCCTTACTTTGTATGTCGGAACCACATGATGGATCATTTGAGTTACATAACAGCTTCCCATCTCCCTCTTTCCTTCGTAGTTTAAAGCACGCCCAAAAGGTTTGCCAGTTTTGAACCTTGGGAGGTTGGTACCCATCCTGAATACCATCTAATCCAGAAAAACTAGAATTTAAGGGAGTAACCCAGGACTGTATAAATTCCCAAACCTCCATGTCTTGTTATCTTGCCCTTTGCTAACTGTCTCTTACCTACTGTTTTTATTTGCTTGCACTAGAAAGGACAGTGAACTGCATCTTCCCCATATTCAGATCTTTTCACGGGATCCTGAAATGACACTTGTATTAAAATCTTCCTCTGCTGCTTCACTAAACAAATTGTCTTATCTTACATTGCCCAAGTAGTGTCTGCTAGAAATCAAGTAGTTTGTTTTAATTTTCAGTCTGCTCATCTATTCCTTTCCCCCATGCCACAGACTGTGAGCTCTTTAGAACAGGACCTATCTGTGTATGTTTGATTTACTAAGACATCTTTTTTTGTTACAAATTGTGAGCTCTTTAGGACAGAACCTTGTTTTATTATTTATCTGTAACATCTCTAGTATACGTTTGAAAATCTCCCACTGTTTGTGTAACTGACATAAATAAATATCAAGTTTGTTTTAAGAAAAAAATTGGTCCGATTTATGTTGTAGTACTTTTTCTGTGTCTTTACATAACACTGAGTATATCTCATGAAATAACTTAATAGATTAAAGCTTGGAGGATCTAGCACTTTAGCTGACATCGAAGTATGTCTTTTAATTATTCTGCCTTGGATGAAGTATTCCTCTTTATTAAAATTACTTCTTTTATTAACATTGCACTGTTGTACTTGCCAAAAGGAGATTCAAAACATGCAACTAATTTTTTTTTTGCTGTGTTTAATTAGGGCTCAGCAGTACAGAAATGTATGATACTGTTGGTTTAGAGAAGTGTATTTGAAAAGAAACTGGACAACTTCTGTCTTAGTACTCCATTTTTGCTTTGGTGGGAAAAGCTGTTACATTGCCTAAAGGTACTGCTGATGCAGAGAGCAACTTTAGAGAAGGAGGGTTTGCCAACCTCAGTTTTCAGCTGTGGCAAGGCAAACAAGGGCTTAATTTTTTTTTTTTTTTTTTTTTAATAATGGTTTAAAAAAAAGCCCAAGAGAGACAACCAAAGATAAATTTTAAATTCTCTGGGGTTTTTTTTCTGGCCACTTAAGTAAGGTTGTCTAAAGGTGTGTTGAAAATAGCAACAGTAATGGTGGGAAAAAGCCCCAAAGTTTTGAGGATGAGTTGAAAAAAATATATGCTCTTCAAAACAACTTTCAAAATCTATTTGATACTGAATATCAGCTCAGATTTTTTATAAATGCAGTTATGAATGCCCTTATGCTGGAGCTTTACTAGAACATAAACCCTTCAAGGGTGTGTGATTAGCTAGAAACTGGAGCCTCTTTATCATTGGCCGTTAATACTTGCTACTGATGGTAGGTGAATCCTTAATGAATCTTTCTGTGTGTGACTGTTGTGAGTTTTGTTCCCACCACTTCTCTTTAGCTTGCATTAGCTTTGCTGTAAAATCCTGATGAAGCTACAGTAGCATGCATAAAAATGTTATTTATTTCCTTAATACTGTATTCAAGTAATGGTATTTATAAATAGACTGGCTTTATTTAAACAAATAATAATAAAAAAATCCTGGACACTTAACCCATAGTCACTAAACATTCAGGAATGATTGCTTACTGGAAAATAGTGTGCCCTGAGTGTCATGTCAAATTTGGCTACTTGGATCTGATCTAGATTTCATTGAGATGCTGGTTTGATGTTGATTTACATTGTGGGCAGATTTATCATTTTCTGCTTCTCTAGATTTTGGTTAAATGTTTAGTTTGGAAGTGTTTATTTTGCAATAAAAATAAAAGTAGTGTATTGACATAACTGTAGTCTAACAAATTATTTTTTATCCCTTATGAATATAAACATATGTAATTCTGAATAGAATAATTTAGGTTTTTTGCTAAAATTAGGAATATGAGTCACAGTAAAATGAGTTCTGCTCATTTTGAGAAAAAGTTACTAGCCCAGATTTCTTTTAAAATGTGTATAACTTTTTGTTTGATTTGGTAATAATACATGTCAATACACTTTTAGATGAAAAGGTTATTTTTATTTAGATAATGTGAAGTTGTGTGCTGAGATGCTGTGTATTCAGATCCCTAGCTTCCCCTGTGATATGTTATCTGTTACAAAGGAAAAAAATTATATGCAAACAGAAAAATAGACTCTAATAATTTCTCCTTAAACATTAAATTATAAAGCCAAATGCTAAACTCTGATATATATTTTTTTAAAAAAATACAATAATTGATTTGGGTTAGATAAACTGTCTGACTTGCAAGAAGCCACACTGTCGTTTTTAAAGACAATCAAAAGAAAACATGGATTTATTCTATGCCTGAAGAAACACTGAGAATAAAAATTTCAAAGAGAGTAATCTTCAGTTGCATGTGTGATGTTAAGATATGACTAGTTGTGCTAATTTCTGCCAGTGATTTTAGTATTGGTAAAATGCCACTCTGATAGTGTCCTTTAGACTGATGCAATACACTTTAAAAGTATTCAGGAAAAATTTGTTTGGGGTTTAGTAGGAGCATGATTCTGTCATTTAATAGATGAGGAAAGGCAAGATGAAACATGAAAGCTGAGACTTTATTTTTTTCTTCCCCCCCCACTCTCTTAAAGGAATGTATATGACTTAAACAGAGCTTTGGGATTAGTTGAAATGGAAGATGCATGTCTGAATCCTTTTTGACTGGGATTTTTGATTGCTGATGTACAGCTAATGCAGGGAGTAAATACGAAAGATAAAACTGGGATTTCACTGAAAACTAAGTTCTTCTCTCCAATTCTCCTTCTCTTCTCTTCACCCTAATCCCTGGCCACTTTCATCTATTCAGGCACCTAAGAGGACACGTTTGCATTTATGTAGCAACTGGAAAAAAAAAAAATTCTTGATCTGTGCAGGTTAGTATTAAATGTCAGTTTTGGTTTTGTCTCCCCCTATGTTTTAATTAAGCTTCTTTAAGAATATCTAGCTTATATCATAAACCACAGTTTTTCATGGTAGTCATCTCCCTATATTTTAGAGGCAAACATTTAATGGTTGGTAATTGCCTTTACACAAATAAAACAAGGTCTTACTACGGGGCATGTTAGGTAGCTTAACTCTGTATTTAATATGCTGCATCTCACAATAGGGGTCAGTCCAGACTGGAACCCTTGGCTGTTCTTGCAGTATTTATATTGGATAGTAGCACCTCTACAATATAAAGGATGGGAAATGTGGGTTTGAATCTGCTGCTAGACTGTGCCTTTGGATAGTCGAGATAATTATCAGTGTTAGGTTTGAATAGAGCTGAAAGGACTGAAGTCCAAGCTTTGTTCATGTCTTGTGTAATTGCATTTTGAAGTGAGTTGATAGGGGTCTTCAGACAGTACGACTGGAGTAGATACCAAATCTGACTGAAACGTTGTGGCTTTTAGTTGCAGCATATTTGTCATGTATGTGCCTGACATAGTCACTGTTCTATATTTTTATTTGCTTGCAGTGTCTTCAGTTATGAATTTAGCTTTCTTTACCTCAAATTATGCATTTTAATTTTTTTACAGGAACAGTGAGTCACAGATCTTTATAATCCCATCAATTTAAGGATGTTTTAAAATATTTTTTTAGTGTTGTGATTCCTTCAGATGAAACAAAATATTTTCATTTATTTCAGTGACAATGCCAATGCACTTATTAAGAATAACTTTGCCTTGCCCAGAACAGTATATTGCGAAGAAGTGTAGTGTGTAATGAGTGCATATTTCTAAGTTGGTTAGATGGAAAACAGAACCAATGTGTTAGTCATCCTATTTAATTTTAGTTGGCTTTTTCTGTGGTTCATGGCTCCAAGAAAAACAAGTTTGTCCAATTTACACACAAAGGGAGAGGCAGGATGTATCTTTCATGTAACATCAAACTTTTAAATGAAAAATATCAGTATGTGTCATCACCATGTGCCTGCAAACACACAGAAACAAAGGCAGCACTAGTATTTTACATGAACTGCTCATTTTACATTGAGTCTCTTAAAATATCTTGGTGCTTTATTTGCTTGAACAGTTGCTTTTGGAGCAATTTGAACAGCGTACCTCTAAGATTTTGTCCTAAATATCCATATTGAAGCAGAGTGATTGTGGCCAAGCAATCCTGATACAGAATGCATGGTTTTTGGGCTCTGAAAAGTGTGAGTTTGTCAGTGATGTGATGTTTTGCATGTGGCTGCTGCTGTCACTGCATGTGAAAGATTTCTTGGATGTTGTACCCTTAAACCACCAGCATAGGCAGCGGTGATCTTAGTGGCAGAAGATTCTTCCCTAAATAACACATCATTGTTGCAGTATTTCAACCTGAAAAGCAGCTTCTGTAACTCCAAATTCTTCATCGCTTTAGCATATGTGAATCTGTTTTACTCCTTTGCTGAGGAAGTGTTGAGTAAGATCATCTGATTCACCATCACTGGTATTTAGGTCTTTCAAGTTTAAATAAATCTAGTGATGTCTAGGAGACAAGTTTCTTTTCCATTTATATGTAGTTCTCTTGTGTCCAGAAATCAAAAAACACCTAGTCTTTTGGCTGACTAGTTGGGATGAGAGTCTATTTTTGGATTATAAAGATAATTTGTTGCAGGTTCTTGGGCGTTTAAGCTTTTACAACTCTCCTCTCTAGTAAAAATGGACTTAAATTGCATTTCATGTAGATTATATGTTGCATTTTAAAAAGTATTACTATTGTATATTGTGTCAGGGTTCTGCTCTTAAGGTTTTTCTCATTTACTTCCTTTTTGACTAAAACTCAAGTTTCCTCTTGATCCAGAGGAAATGTACAGTTTTGTTTCAAGGTAAAGGGTGTTTGAAGAGAGTAACATCTACCTGGAAAAATATTTTTTAAATATTTTTATTACTTCTGCATTAAAATAAAATAAAATCAAGTACTAGTTGGATGATGATTGGATGTTGCAGATGAACTTTCTGATGGCTGAGTAAAAGTTGTGCCTTATCAGAATGTTAAGGGTTTAAGAAGATGCATACATGCTGACTTTCTGTTGTTTGGAGGCATAAAACTGCCAAGACTCTGCTGGTTCTGTGCATACAATAGGTTTTCTAGGTAAGATATTGGGTTTGTATTGCAGAAACACACTGGCCAAACAGTGAGAATTACTTTTCTTCGCCAAAGAATCCCAAAGTAAAATTGAGGTGCTAAATATTGATCTATGCTTAGTTGAAGAGGAAGTGTCTGAGAAGTTCTTAATTTTTTTTCCATAAAGAACTCATAGTAAGGAGATAAAAACCCCAAGAAAATAGCAGCCTTCTTTTTACATTCTCCTTTGTATCGCTTCTGCCTGGAGGAAGGAGTTCTAACTTGTGTGTTTCGTACACTATCAGAGTTTAAATGCGAACTCCTGAACTAGTGGCTTGTACTGCCCATGAGTGAAAGAGGCCAGAAGGTATTTTTTCAGTTATGTTTAGTGCCAAGAATGTTTCAGTTATAGTTTCATATTTTCTGGATTGCAGAATTAATTTAAAAAGCTGTTGCTTTTACTTTATGAAGGTTATATAAAATAATTGATCCTTCCCAAGAATAACCAAATTGTACAAATAAAAATCTGCCTATTAATTGGAAGTTGTATTTTTACATGCAATATTGTAATACCAGGTATAGAAAAGAAATTGCACTTCCAGCTACTAGTTTATCAAGGAATGATTTTGCACAAGTCTTACACATTTATCTTAAAAAAAACCCAAAAAGTAAAAAAAAAAAAAAAAATCCAAAACCCCCCAGATCTGTCCTGCAAATTAACTTCTCTCTGCAAATGGGGCATTTGTCTGTTTATAAGAACCCAACAGTTTTTTTTTTAGTGCAGCATGAAATTTTGAGAACAATGTAGTGGGGGGAAAGAAATCGCCCCCCAGTGATACACACTTTTAGTGATATAATATGTTCATGCTTACCAAATCCAAGTTGGTTTATGCTGTTCTTCAGTCCATAAGTAATTCATCGGTGCATGAAAGACCAGATATATGTAACACAAGCAGGCTAATGCTTTTCACTTCCAAATCCTCACAACAGTTTTGTTCACTGACTTGATCTTGCTGTGTTTACTGTAGTGGAAGGAAAGTTTTCTTCTGGACTCCCTTTTAGTTTACATTCAAACTGCCTGTTACATAGGGCTCAAGGAAGGTTGGACTCAAGACAGCTTTATATCATTACTCAAGCACGTGTGAAGATGTTTTAGCATCTCAGATTATCCAGAGCTCTTCTATCGGTGGAGAGCAAGGAAGAAATTATTTTGAAGAAACTAAATGTGAGCAAACACTTTAGGCTTTTACATTGAGGATTAAGCTGTTGCAAAGAAAGATAGCGCTTTTAAAATGGGTTGTAAATGACAGATACAAGGTATTCTGGAGTGTTTGGGAGAAGCTGAAGAAAACTTGCTATGGTCTGAAATGTTTTTGAATTTCTTCTTGTGTATTCAAACTTTTCCTACATTTGCAATAAAGGAATCTTTTAAAACATGTAAATGTCTGATGTGAATTCTTTACAAAATGTCCCCCAATGATAAATAGACTGTATGTTGTCTACATTATTTGAAAAAGAAATTGCTGAATTACTTTTCCACTCAGTGAATCCCTTTCTCTGTTATTGAGGAGGCTGCACTGTTTGACAGAGCTATATACTCATCTGGTGTATGTTGGCATTAATTGAGCGATGCTAACTGCTCCTTAATTGAGACTGTTAGCTGAAAATCTGTCCCAAAATTCACTGATAGGCATCGACTGCAGATAGACAAGAATGTGAGAGTATTGAATTGAACAATCATCACAGAAGATGAAGAATGAAATTGAGTGCTAATTTCTAAGTCTTTATGAAAAGCATGCTGTAAGTAAAGGGCTGAAGGGTTTTAAATGTCTGCAGCAAATCCCATGCGCTTGTTAGTTCTGCTACTGGTCTTCTAAGTTAGCTGCTGATGTAGAGTGCTGTAATGTTTATCCTCATGTATGTCTTATTCTTAACAGGATTGTCACATTTGAGTGTCAGATTAGAGCAGCTAGAGCAACAGCAGAGCCATGCAGCTAGAGCAACAGCAGCAAGAGTAGCCAGTCTCAGAACAGTCTTGTCTCTTGAGATTTCCAGGGCAATCACTTGAATTTTGTCTTCGTTTTATAAAACATTTGCTCAACATTGTATAGAGTATTTAAATATACTATGATTGCACTTCCAAAGTGTACATTATTTAATCATGCTGTTATATTTTCACATTTGGGAGAAGTAGCTGTATTGTTCTTCGTAACTGACTGTCCTGGATGCTCATCACTGTATACTGGTTTTCTAATGTGGTTGTTCCTACTTTAAAAAACGCCACAACTAGTATATAATATGTGGTTTATTTTTTTCATAAGAAGTTATTCAAGTTTTGCAGCTTTTTTTCCAGCTGCTTAATTTGAAATCTGAAAACTGAAGCACAGAACAATAATACATTTAGGCTGAGCACGGTTTCCTTCAACCACGTACTCCCTTTGCCAGCTGTTGCAGCTAGGCAGAATGTCCATGTCAATAGATTTTGTCGGCCATGGGCTGTCCTGTCTGTTTTACCTGGATTAAATAGCTCTGCAGCTGCAATACCCCAGCACTGTGGTACAAGGAAGATTTGCCACTGGAGGATATGATTTGTTTCCTGAAAAATAAACTAGTATCACTTCTGTTAATGTTCCTTCATTATGAAAGAGCTGTGTCACTGTAAGAGAGCACCAGTCTCAGATTAAGTGAAGTTTTAAAGAAATCTTTGGTTCTTTTGAAGTTCACAGTGCTGCTCTTGTGGGTAGAATGAAGGTTACTCCGGTTCCTTAATTATGCACGTCTTCAACGTATTTACTTAGATTTTTCTTTCTGTTTAACCTTACTGTGATTTTTTTTTTTTAAAGGTTTTACTGTTCTTTGGGTGTTTTATGACGTTTGTGGTTTAACTTTGGTGTATGAAACTACATTCAATGTGGATTTTGATTCAATGTAGTTTTCATAAATATGCAAGATTTTTCTTTACAGAGTTTAAATAGTTTTGTGCTTTAAATACTCAATCCTGTTAGACTGAGGTTTTAAAATTTACTGTATATTGAGAACATGGCTATGTTTTGCTGAAGAACAATGTTGGCAAGTTTAGTTTATCACAGTGAAGTTTTCCACCCTGCTGGAAGTTTTCCTCACCTGTTTTAGCTTTGACACTGCGGGAGGAGAGAACACTAATTTTTGCAGAAGAAACAAAGAGCTAAATCTGTAACAGGACTTGAATACTGAGGTGCTTCCAAACTCCTGCTTCAGTTGTTTCAGTTAGAATTTGCATTCTTCTAAGCTCCTGTATAGTTGTTCCTTAAACTGTAAAAGTACTTAATTGTATTGCTTAATGAAGATTTTTCAGGTCTATGAAGATTTATTTTAAGGGCATATATAAAAATGCCGCAGTCTCAAGAGTGAGCAAGTCTGTATGTAGATCATGAAGGAGAGATTGTGTTACCTCTTACTGATAGATTCCATCTTGTAGTTGGTCTGAATAGATACCTTATGAATTATACTCCACACAAAGTGATAGTAAGACCAAGTAGTAATAATTGTATACAGTCCCTGCCTTATAGCCAGTGATTCAGTAGTTAAATTGGAATTAAAATGTGATTTCAGGTACCTGGATTTGTTTTTCTCCTTTTGCTTAAATCAAGCTTTCCTAAATACAGTGTAAGTGTGTTTGTGAATGAGTTAGTATTTTAAAATATGTCTGATGGGAAGATACATCAGCACTTGACCTGTAGCAGTATTTTGAATGGAAGGATGGACTGCTGCTTAAAAATCCTCTGAAAGGAGGCTTTTTTCAGCACATAATTTCATGGAAAGATTCAGAACATGTCTGCCTAAGGGTAAAGAATCATCCCTTAGTAGCCCAGAAGAGAGTATGTCCTAAAGAGGAGTGTTTAATGCTCATCTCCAAGTTTGCAGAGAAAAATCAAGGCAGTATTAAAATTAACTAAATTTGCAGCATGTTACTTATTTGGTTAAATTTTAATCTTTCTCAGTTTAGTTTATAATGAGAGTCAAGGTAATAATTGTAACAGAGAATGACATGGAATTTGTTATTTTGCAATGTGACGTGGGGTAGAGTTAGCAAAACATCCTCACGCTTAGCTAATTTTAACTGTCTGTCAGCTCCAAATCTTTCTATAACAGTAGAAAAACTATATTCCCAGGCATTCCAACTAGTTTTTAATAATATGATAAACTAGTTAAAGTAAGTGTCTCTTTTTGTGCAAAACAAGAATCATACAGCTACCTAGTAGTACCGTGGTAGTTAAATACACTTAAAGTGGAATTAGGAACAGGGAAGATCTTTGCATATGCTGTAGCTGAATTCATGTGCATGCAATGAATTGCCCAGGTAATTAAAGTGGCTTGGTACAATGAATGGCTTTAAAAGAGATACAAGAAAATTGCTAGAACTTAAATACCATAAGTATGTAATTGTAGAAAATGGTATAAATCCATCCTGGTGTCTGTTGCTCCTATGGTGTAAGTTATGTCTTGTGCTGTAACTGCACTTTGCTCCAGGGTGTTTTGGAACTGAGACAACCAATCTTAATAGGTTTTTTTGGTAAACAGTTTTTAAAAGGAAAACATGAACATGCTTTAAATGTCATAAAGCTAAAACAAATACCTCTTCTCTTTGACTTCTTCACATACTCAAATTGCTGGGCATTTCAGTTTGATTCTTCTGGTTTAAGCTTGTCTAATTGGAACTCATTAAGGTACATTATGCCTCTTTCAGGTAGATGGAAATTTCTGTCATGGTTACAGTTCTCCATGGAGATGGACAACCAGTGATACTATTGAATACATCACAAATATCTAATATTTCACCCCTGATGGAAACCCAGTTTCTGGCTCAGTTCTGTACTTTATGGGCATTTTGCTCTCCCAAGAACTCATTGTCACCTGCTGTAAATTCTCACAGGCTTTTTTCCAATTAAGTGAAGTTTACCTTGGACCAACTTCTATGTAGCTTTTCATTAATGAATTGAACAGTGAAGCAGAGTAAGCTTACAAAGCTTGCAGATGATGTCAAAGTGGAAAGAGTTGCAGCTCTTGGTGGACAGTTTCATAATTTGAACTGATTTCATTAAATTGCAGTACTGTCCCAAATTAACAAACTTAAATTAATCTGAATCTCCTTTTAGAAAGGAGAAATGAAGTGCCCAAATTCAGAATGGGGAAGAAATTATTAACAGTTGTGTACAGTTGTTTAGAAATTCACTGTGAAACTTTGTTCTGTGAATGAAAGAAAAAAACCCTGGGGTATAGATTCATGCTGCACTTTAATTGCAGCAAAGTGTGAACTGTCCACTTCTTTTGTACGTAGAAAGAATGTGCTTGCAGATTAAGTCACATCAGTGAGTTATGCAAAAGAGGAATTTTTCATGGATTATTTTTTCCCTGTATCATCTGGTACATCTGGTGACCTTTTTAGCCCTGTGTTGCTATAACCAATATATTGAAACTGTATGGTATTTGATTGATTATTCATAGTGAGAGCAATGATGAAAAGTTGTTCTCCATATATCAGTTGATGATGGTACAAAAAATGAGTTGATTTTGCACAGATAATTTAAGGAACAATTTTGCAAAGATTTTAAAAGTGCATGGATGATAAAATGTGTATGTAGATTACAGATTTTAGGTAGAATCTCATTTTCTAAGAATGAGCTTGACAACCTCCTCCTGGGAATGGTTTAACACTTGGATGGTTCTCTGGTCCCTGTTTTTGTGCAGCAGTGTTCTACAGGTGGAGTGGTGTTGAGATTTGAAAAACAAGTAGTTGTCTCCATGTGACTTTGATTCTTCTTCTTCCCTCACACATCCCATTGGGTGATCCCCCCTGCCATATGTGGTCCTCAGACTGATGAATCAAAGGCTAACTGTGCATCTAAAGATCCCAGAGCTCAGTTTTAGAATACTCTCTCACTTTCAGTGGGATGTTGCCAGGCATAACTGTTCTGCAATCTCACCTTAGGGCTCATTCTTCACAGTCAAACAGGACCAAGTATAATCCTGCTCTTCTAACACTTCAAGACAGAAATTGAGTCTGGTTTTTGAAGATCACAAGCTTATTTTGCACAAAATATATACAATTATTGTCCCAGAGACCTCTCAAATTGAGGTCTTTCATATGTGCTCTTAAAAGCTGAGTCCAGGTGACTGACAAACAGCTAGTCAGCCTGCAGGTAGTGTTAGTACAATTAAATGTATAGCTCACCTTTTCAGGTAATTTTATAGCTTTGTATTGTTACTGAGATTTATTTCTGACTAGGAAAATGTTTTATCATAGGTTTTGAAACTGCAAAGTCTCTTGCTCTGCACGGGGCATATGTTATCCTGGCCTGCAGAAATGTGTCAAGAGGCAATGACGCCGTACAACGCATTCTGGCGGAATGGGTAAGTGAATGTATGTAGTGTCCATCGCTAAGCTGTGTTTTTCAATAGGTGAAGTCTTTTGTGCAGTACAAGCAGATAAATAGGTATTACATTGCAATGTAAGAACCTGAGGAAGAAGGCATTTGTCTTGCTTTGTATTATCCTGTTCAGTCACTGGTATATCAGTGATAGAGATTTTTCATTTTGTATGACCGTATTGAGCTGCAAGGCTGGACGTGCTGTTATCCATGTTACGTACAGCTGCTTCAAAAAGGCAGAAATGTTTGAAAGAACTACTGAGGCATGTTTCATAGCTCATAGGACAGGACATTTCCAGAACCAAAGTGTATAACTAACTGAAGGAGAATGTACACACTTGGGTATTAGATAGCCACTATTTTGCTCATAGTTTTTATTACATTAGGAGGTGTCAGAGGATCTTTCTTACACTTTTCTAAACCAAGAATATTTCCCTCCTTTTCTTTCCTAGTGCCTAACAGCACTGCTGTCAGGCAGCCTCAGTGTTTTATTTCCTTCCTGTTTCTTCTTTCTTTCGTTTTTCTTTTACTTTGTCATGCAAATATAAAATACAATCTCTTTAGTACTGTCTGTTCCCTTCTCTTTGACTCCTAACTTCCTCCCTCTACACTTTTTTTTAATCTAAGACTGTTATTAAAATTTATTCAGTGTTATTAATTTATTCCTCCCACAATCATTTACTTGCTATTAAGGATTGCAGGCTAGTTTTGTCTGAGCTTGCTATGACTGCTGACTTCTGGGAGATAATCTGTTGACACAATCCTATACACTTTACTTGAATAATAAAGCACAAGGTCAGATTATTTGTTATTTTATTTCTTTCCTGCTAAAATTATTGATGAGTGTTTTAGCTTTATTTCCCAAGCTCTGAAAATATTTCAGCTTCTCCCAGATGATATGGGAGAGCACTCAGTAGAATTAATATTTACACATAAGTAGTCTACACATAATTACAATATTTATTAGTGCAAAACAAAGAGTACTTATTTACATATTTATAATATTGCTAATTTTTGTAACCACAAGTTTCTTCAAGAAACAGTCTTTAGATTTAGACCTTTTTATCTTGCCCAGATGATACTAATGATTTACAGTAAAGGATTGGGAGGGGAAAATATCTTCCTTTCCCCTTCAGTACTTCACATTAAAGCTCTCTTGTTTTGTATTTCAACAGCATAGAATTCCAAGAGAGTTCCAAAAGGGACAAGCATAATGTGTGTTGCTTAAAGTTTGTCTGTTCATTCTCTTCCAATAGAACTGGGTTTGGTGATATTCTGTCTTTTGAATTTAGTAGTCCCAGTCCAGATAAATATACCCATATAAATGTATTTTATGTAACTAAAGGCAGTACTGAGTACCTTTTATTTTTAAAAAAATCCCATTAACCCCTTAACTCTAAGCGTATCTCTGATCACTCTGAAGACACCGGGAGTTCAGGAGTACTTGTCTTAATACCTATAATATCTCGCCAAAAGTAATGAATTGTTAATTGAATGAAGATCACTGAAGGTCAAATTACTTCAGAAACACTATGTTTATTTACTAACAGTTTTTAAATTCTAATTGTTCAGAAAATAATCTCATCTGTAAACTGGGTAGCTGGAAAACCTTCAATGCATCTTTGTAATGGCTTTGTTGTTGTTTATTGAGAGGGACTAATTAACTTTGATTATTGCACTAATATTATGGCACTTTGACAGTCCCTCAGATTTATGACTCTGGGAAAATAAACAAATGAAATGCAGGTGCTGGAGCAGAAAGAATAAGTTATTACTGAACTTTAATTACTTGGAGTGTGTAACCAGGAGAGAATTAGTTGATGAATTACAAGATGCTTAAAATTTACATCAAATTGTAAGCAATCTTGAGGAAAACAAACACAAAAACCTGCCCCAAAGTCAGTTACTGAAAACAAAGACAAAATATTAAAATATTGATGCAAGATATTAATTTTTAGCTTATAGGTGTAACTGCAGAGCAGGAAGTTGTTAATTGAAAATTTTTTCCTAAAATGAAAGAGTTTAAGAAAAATGTCAACAACCTCTGCATATGGTTCAGATGGATTCTCAGTATGTAACTGCACCTCTCCTGCTATAAAGAACTTAAAAGCATCCACAGTATTTTTTCTCCCTCGCTCCTAGAGAAAGCAAAATTATCAAAAGGAAATTGGCTTACTTTTCAATTTGGAACCAATTTTTGTAAAAAATACAGCTGTTTAGGATGCAGCCTCACAAAGCCTCATGCTTGTGTTACTCAGGTAGTATTTTTGGCAACAATAGTGCTACCTAATTGTTTTATGTTTTCTTGTAAATTTTGGAGATTAAGTCTCTGAGCTGCACTATAAATACTGTCTTCCTCCAATATTCTGAGGAGTGGAAATTTGATAAATAAGTGCCTACTCTTCAACTGAATGTCCAAACCCCGTTTTCTTCTAGTTTGCATGAACTAGACTTTTATAACTACAAAAATCTATGCTGTATTGAATTCTATTGTGTTTATATGTCATAAGTGTACTGTGTTGGTAATAAATTTGGTATTTCTATAACTTGTGTATTACCAAAAGCAATGTGTATACTTTGCTGGCTTTTCTGTGGGACTGTATGTTTTAGCACTCAAGGTTTAAATGTCTGACAAAGAATATTTCCTTTTTCATTCTTTTTGTTGTCTGACACAAAAGAGAGTTCTGCTTATTTTGCAAGAAGACAAAATAATTACAAATGTATAAAGAAACAACTATTGTTATTTAAAGTTTTGATACGGTTATGCAATTGATGGTCTGTGTTAACTAAAGCCTGAAATATATATGGAAAAAAATGTAATTCTTAAAAAAAACCCCACAGCAACCAACCATCACCACTGCCAAACCACAACAGCAGCAACAAAAACCCCAAGTAAACCTCCTGTAATGCAGCATTTAAAAATAAAATATTAATATATGTCACAGTACTCAAGAAAGCCATCCAGCTTGTTCTCTTAGTCAAGCTGTTTCTGGCATTCTTGTCTGGAATGCCATAAACTGAGTGTCTGCAGAAAGACAGCTCTTCTTTGGGCCTGTTGTACTTTTATGTAAGTTATTGGGCAAAAAACACCCTCAGTTTCAACCTGCTTTTAGTGAAAGCTGAAAGTCAAGTTTATAGAGAGAAAATGGGACAGCTAGATGGCTTGAAAAAATCCAATTGTTAAGATTTAGAAAAAACAGGAGGAATAATGGGAGAAAATAATTTTTTTCAGATTAGTTGCCATTATGTTTAAAAAAACAAATTCAAACTGATCTTAATTGGCTGTTGGAGACAGATCTAGAAAACTTTGGTTTTGACAGTTTATAACTGTTTTAGAGTTTGAGCCATTGCAGTAGGGATTACCCATATAAACTTGCTAATTACTTGAGATAACTGACATTTGTTACAACCTGCAGTATTCCAGTTATTTTCTTTCTAAACTACAGCAGTATTTTGCTAATATTGCAAAGAGAGAGTAATTGCCTTATGTAAAGCATTGTGACAAGTTTTTATGTGACTCGTCTAGGTAGTCTGTCAGATGTAATTTTTATAGAGAGGTATATTTGATTATATTGGTACAATCTAGTGTTTTATATATATATATATATATACATGTGTATATATAGAGAGAGAAAAAAGAAGCAAAAGTATGTAAGAAGCAGATAAAAAGAGAGATCAGTATAGCCTTACATTTGATATCCTGAAAATGAATGTTGTTCTCACACGATGACATTCAATATCAGTTTAAAACTGTTTGATACAATTTCTTGCTCAGAAAAGAGGAAATTAGAATCCTAGAGTTATGATTCATTTTAATCAGAAAGAAATTGTCAAACATAAATCTCTCCTTGAGTAGCCAAAATGCCTGAAAGCAGCAAAGAAAAAATATCAATACTTTGCAAAGGAGGAATGATTGTTCCAATTCGTAGCTTAATTGACTTTAAGGCTTAATGAAAAACACTACAGTGCTGTTTGTACACATAGTTGCTCTGACGAACATTGAAATCTATTATCCAAGAAGAGAAGCTAGGTAATTTATTTTACATTATTATTGATATAATTTTCTAATTGAGTATGAGCAGAATGTTTGGATAAGACTGCATAGCTCCAGATGTTAGTGGTATTCTCAAGAAAATACTTAAGAATATGAATGAATAAAATATTTCATAAATCACAGCTTCTCTTGCCAAGAAGCTCTCATTTATTTATTCCTGTCAAATAGTCTTTGAAGTAGGTATTAAAAGATAAATTGTAAGTTTAATATTTCATAAAAAGTATAATGTTTCTTTTGTAATTATTCCTCCGTGTTAAGCCTACAGCTACATCAAAGATTAGATTAAACTGTAAAAAGAAAATTTGGGTTTCCTTTATATGTAGAAACTCGTAAGGTAGAGATGTGACAAGAGAAGAGAGTATGGCTATGAAGAAAACCAACAAAATAAATGTGACTCCTTGCTGTATTCCTTTCCTCTAAAGTATTCTCCATCTGAGGAGAGATTTATATTTTTGCTGATCAAGTAACTGAATGAAATTAAAAACTGATAAGTGAGTCTTTGTATTCCAATTGTAATCTTGCAAAATACAGAAAGACGAGAAGCAAACTGGGCACATTTACGCAGAACATGGGCAATAGTTTTCGTGTGTTGACTGTGTGTGTTTCCTCCTCAAGGAAGGGGAACTGATTTCCCACAAAGTGTTGTTGTCTCCATTGACGTCCTTGGCTTATGGTTTTTTGTGTACGTATGTGGAATACAGGATAGCTCTGCAAACTATTCTTCTGTCTTTGTCTCTTGATACTAATGGATGCTAATCTTGATACAGAAGATAAAATTTCCTTTTCTATTTACTGGATGCTAATTTTGTGAGCTTTTTCTGTAAATCAGTCAGGCTATTAATACACAGTTTCCATACCAAGGCTATGTAAGACCAGAGCAATAAATTGTTCTTGGAATTAACTTACGTGAATGATTCAGGGAGGGAGTCTCATCAGGTTTAGTGGCAGATTTTAATTTATGGAAAAAAACTGAAGATCTGTAAAAGATGGCCTTGGAGATGTAGTAAATACTGAATGAAGCTACAGTCTGTTAGTACAGAATTAAAGAGTTACAAAGTGGTGCTAAATAAAAGGTCTTAAAAAGTAATCTCTTCAAAACAGAAAATATTTCAGAATATCATACTACTAGGGCACACGCATTTCTGTGAAAGTATTTCCAATATTGTGCTGTTGCTTCGTAATAAAGAATTGTATTGTTTCAAAGCATGATATTCTAAAACTATGTATTATTGGCTCACATGCCATCACAGTGTAATATACAGTTATAAAAGCCTGCAGTGTATAGACATATTTCATCTTCCGGTGCTCTGAACAGTGACTGTGCTGAAGAATCGAGATAAAAGTAGTTATCCAAACCTTGCAATGGGGAAAAGGCCTTGCAGGAAGAGGCAGTATCTTTTATGAAGCTAACTGGTAATGTAATAAAAAAGATTCTGCATCAACTTGTCTCACTTGCAGCCACAGACACTCGAACTAAAGCATTTTTGCCACTGCTGAGTAAAACGCCTTTTTTTTTTTTCCTTATAAGGGTGTGATCCAGATCCTTCTGAAGTGAAGGAATCTTTTAATTAACTCTAATTGCAATGGAATCAGACTTTATGTTACTAGTGGAGAACTGATACTATAAGCTTCTAACCAGTGCTGGTGCTAGTAACAGCTGATTGAGAACAGCATGAAAGTATGACCAGACTTTGGCCATGATCTTCAAGAATTCAGTAAGTTCCTGTGAGTAATCTGCTACACCTTAAGAGACTGATGTGTGCTGCAAAGTTATTTTCCAAATACAGATGGACTGTGAATTGTTAAGTAATGGTAGACGAAATTTCAAAGCAGTAGTAGCATGCATGCACAGCACTAAGAAAAACTAAATGTAATGCAGTCTGCTAGTACACTCTTCATATAAGAAGCTGCAAAGCAGTTGCCTTTGTATTTTGTTCTTCTGACATGTCCTGAGATGGCAGTTTTTCAGTTTGTAGGCTTGTATATTGGAGTGGTAACTATCCACATGGACATCTCAGCCTGTCAGAGCTATTGATCTCGTTATCAGTGAGAAATCTGTGATCTTCAGGTTCTTCTGCCAGATTCATCTCTAAAAACAGCTGCGAATCAGTAAATGTAGCCACTGACAAGAGCTAGAGGCTTTTTAATGATTTGAGAGGAAATTTGTGCTAAAAAAAACCACACACAAAGTTAAAAACAGTAAACAGTTTAACCAACATTTACATGGATGAATTGTTGAGGTCTATTTGTTTGTACACTATAAACATATGGCATGAATTTGCTCTCATTACAGATGCTGAGAAAAGGGAAAGGCAAATATTTATATTACATTCATGTTTTACAGTAAAACCACTGCTCAGTTTGTTTATACAGTTCCACTGTTACAGTTTTTATGGTTAGTAATGAAACCGCTGTAAAACAGAGTCTGAATTATACAGCAGATGTGTTAAGCCCTTAGCTTTCAGGGCTGGGCATCCTTCGGAATGCTGGTATCTTTTAGTTAGAGAGTTGATGCGCTGGCTACAGCTGAACTGTTTCATACCTGCATCTTCATCTGTAGTTAGCTCTGCACTGTTACTGTGCTAAAGATAGAGTTTTATTATCAAGATAAATACATTGATGTTTTAAAGTTAATAGCTGGTCAGGGTGAGTGAGTGCAGGAGGCTTTAAAGGATTTGGTGGGAATTTTCCAAGCATTTAGGCCCTCATATGGCTTATATTTTCTGTAAACAGGTATAAATTAAAAATGTTTAATTAATTTGATGTATATTTTATTTCTTAATATGGTTCTCTTTAAAATATTTGTTTCAGTTGATGGCTAGGGTTCAAAGTAAAGTGAATGCTAAATGTGAGAGTGGATAAAAAAGAAAATACTTAAAAATGTGGCTATATTTAGCTTTCATCTGCTTGAAAAAAAGACTACAGATACATTGTCAGTTTTTGATCTTCGCTCTACTGTACTCAGTGAAATACAGAATTTTGGTTACATAAAGCAAAGATCATTGATATTAAATCTTTGTATGTACGTGACAGTTTACAGGAAAAATGTATGGTAAAAATAGCTTGGGTCCCTGCCCAGGGCATTTCAATTCTGGACCCTGTGGAGATTTACTTTTTGTGATGTTTTATACTCACTACCCTGCATAATCACACTGACTTCCATTGTAGTGGTAGAAAGCAAAGAATTTGGTAGTAAATGTTCTCGGAGCTCAGTTCTTATTTAATAAATGAGGATTAAGGAAATAGACATAAACATTTTTTAGTGGTGTTTTTTATTTTGTTGTTAAGCTTCTGGTTTATGTTGTTAGCACGTTTTCAGGTAGGGAGTACTTTTTAATGTTGATAATAGAAATAATAAATACATGAGAAAGTTTAGTATGTCCAGTAAGGTGGAAGGGAATTTGAAGTGGTTTAGCACTGTGGAATTTTTATGTGTGTAGGAAATAACATTTAAAAAAAGTCTGGCAATATGAGTGAAGGAACTACTCTGTGAAAGGCAGAAATGTTTGTTTTCCTTCATCTTTTTCTCAGATAGGAGGAAAACCCATATAAAGAGGCGTGTTGAAGTAAATTGGGACTTCCTTAGAAACATAGATAAGGCAAGCAGAAAGAGTTCTACTAATAATGAAAAATTGGATGCTGGTGAAGGAAAAGAATGGTGCAACAGATTAGCTTTTAGCTAGGAGAGGTGATGGTACTTAAGGAGAATGGGTAAGTGAAGATTGTTTTTATGTCGGTACTAGGGAAGAGGCTGTGATATCCTTCGATTAGGGTGTCCCTTGCTGTTTGGGAGCCATTCTGATCTTGCAGGTCACTGTAGCCTCATCAGATCATGGAAGAGCAGCTGCAGTTGTTACTGCCTGTTTCATCCCTAGGACAAGCCAAGATGCCTGAGAAAGAAGGGTTTTTTACTGCAAGAAGCACATGAGGACTGTTTAGGGAAAAAAAAAAAAGGGGGGAGGGGCAAAAAAAACCCCAAACCTGAAGGGGCACAGACTGAGATTTGAATCCCAGAAGACCCTGCGGACATGCCCATTACAGACTTTTTTCATGATGGTGACTATTATGTAGTCTGCAGGTATTCTTTGTCTCAGAATGGACAGAGTTTATTAACTATGGAGGAATAGAACCGGAGTGTTTTTTGTTGTTGAGAGGGAGAAAAAAAAATCAATTAAAAAAGAATTTTGTGGGATGATCTGGTCACTTTATCTTTTTTTTGGTTTTGTGCCTTATACAAGAGATTCATTGTTCCTGAAAATATCCTTGAATAACGTGGTGAATAAATTGATCTGGGAACGTACATTATACCCTATGTTCTGTCTTTAATTTTGGATTTCTAGGCTGGATTGGAATTTTGTGTGAATGTATGAATTCATAATATGTAGACAGCTGATAGAAACCAAGAGAGCGCGATCATAGCTCTGAGATTGCAGGGTTGTAATTGGTGAATTTGCCCTGATTTCCTACAGTAAAGATGACGTTGTCTTTCGAGTTGACTAAATTACTTCAGCTCTCATAATTCTGTTCACCTTCCAACATCTGCTACACATATAAAAAAAAATATATAAAAATCTAAAATCTAATTTTGAAAGAAGTCACAGTATCTTACCATTCCTTAATTTTTTCCTACAGTCAGCAGAATTTTATACATAGAAATGTTGAGGTCATCTTTATAGTGATTGTTTCTTTAGCACAGTCCTACTGTTCTTAATCTAGAAATGTGAGTCACAAAATCCCTACCATGCCTAAAGCTTTGTAATAATACTACTTAAATGCAATATGAGCTTTTTAACAAAAAAATTTTAAGACTCCTCTCCAAACTGAAACAAAAACCAGAATAACTCCTTTAAAACTGCATTTCATGCTCAGTCTCCAATTAAATGGCACTAGGAAATACTATTTTCTCAACATTAAAAACGTGTCTGTAGATGTCTGTCTTTTAAAAAAAAAAAAAAAAAGAAATTGTAATCTTTGTATGTTGACTTGAGTTTAGCTTATAGTGT
>NW_010318301.1:0-247 GCF_000700745.2 Antrostomus carolinensis | reverse complement strand
TTTTTACTGATACTTTATATTTATTAGTATAACTTGGGTTTGATCTTTTTCTGAACCTTTCTCTCTCAGAATGTATTTTGTAAAACTGTTTTGTGTTGTTGACATTGAAAACTTATTTACTATAGTCCAGATAGATGTATTGTTACATACACCAGGTTCTGCTGTTACTGGATCTCTGGTTGTCAGGTCTGGGAGATGAGAGGAGAGGGGGAATTAAAGTGGTTGTATATACATATATTACATATAT
>NW_010318300.1:97418-107838 GCF_000700745.2 Antrostomus carolinensis | reverse complement strand
ATCCCCCGGGAAAGCTGCACCCCCGGGCTGAGCCGGGCTGGGCGCGGGAGATCCGCTGCCCGTAGCGGGTTCGGCGCGGCCCGGTGAGCTCCGGCGCTGGGATGGAGAGGGACGCGCAGCGAAAACCCCGACTGCTGCCAAAGTTGAGGCTTTGTGCGAGTTGGTAGGAGCAGAGCCCGGCTGCAGGGTAGGGGAGGTGCGGGTTCCCGCAGAGCGGTACCGGAACGGGGTATTCGGTTTGCTTTTAGCTTTTGTGCAGGATAGTGTTCCCAAAAGCAGAAAAAGTGAGGAAATTAAAGCCGACTTCTCATCTAATCGAAGCGGGGTGAAATGAAGCGAAGTAGTGGGGCAGTTGTGTGGGTTTATTTTTACACATCTCTTAATTTGAACTGGGAGAGGAAGTGTCACCCTGCTCCCCCGAACAATGGCTTCTTGTTGGGAGCCTGTGAAGGGAAGGGGAAGAGCAGGGAATTTTTCAGGAGGTGAAGCTTTAAGACTTTTCTTTGCATAGGAAAGGCTGGGGCACCCTGGCACTGGCTATAGGCATTCTAATGCATAGCATCAAGTCCCGATGCTCACAGAGGTAACAAGCCCTGCAAGCATGACTGTGCTCCAATTGTAAGTTTTTCTCTAAGTGGAAATAAGCGGTGAGACGTGTGGATGGGAATTTAACCTCCAGTTACTGCTTCCTTGGGTCAGGCTGCATGTGTCTGCTCTGTGGTAGCATCCATACCTTCAAACAGGGCATCACTTGAACTCATTTCTTGCTTTTCAGGAGAGCTGTTGGTATAGCTTGGAGCAAATGCCATTGAATCAGCCTCCGAGGTTGTTATTGCTGTTACACAATCCCACTGGAATGCATGTGCACACGAGAGCTGGGCTTCCTGTTTTTGGTCAGTCTGTAGAAGAGACTATAAAAGATAATAGATATCTCAGATAAATTGCTTTTGCATGAGAACTTGGAGCTATTGTTCAACCAGTAACACTTGTGACTTCTCCAGTGAGCCTGGTAACTTGAGAAGAAAAACTCAATGCTGGGAGACTTTAAAGACAGCAGCTGGAACCTGGATATAAAGAGGGAATATTTACAGAGATCAACATATGTTAGTGCTGTGTATAATGATGTATAGAAATTCAATCTGTTTTGAAAGGAAATCTTGTGCAAAGAGGAGCTGCTGGTAGTTTGTCAGTGGAGAGCAGTGTTTCAGGGGGATTAGTGGACACAGGGCGAGTCCCCTGGGTGCAATATTCTGCAGCTGATTTCTGCCCCGGGGGTATGTGATGGCCTTCTGTAGGATGCCTGCACGAAGATAGCTTAAATTCCAGATCTGCTGGTTTGCATCTGAGTAACTCTTAAATAAAATAATAATAAAAAAAAGTTATAAACTAATTCGTCAAGAGAAATCTTTGTGAAACACTGCTATTATCACAGCCTACTAATCTTGCCAAAAGTTTAACAATTTGAGGATGTTGCTTGGTTGTAACCAAGCTCCTTTGAAGGAATTCTCTGCTTGTGAAAGAGAATTACTCATTCTTTGTCTGGGTTAAGAGATCATAATGTGATTATTAAACTCAGTTATTCAGTGCTAGATATAAAGAATTATGCTTAACCAGGGTCTTTGTTCTCTTATCAAAGCTAACCTGACCAAGTTTTCCCTCTTATAAAGCAGGCAAACATCTCCCCAGTTTAAAGAATGCCCAGAACTTCACAAACCTATTTACTAGTTTTGGCTAGATTAGCTTCACTGTGAGGAGGGCTCTGGGGACTGATGACTTCATTAGGTATTTGGTTGATGAATGCTCGGATTTGGGATAAATGCAGAGAAACTCCTTCCCCTGGGGCTCCCTTACTGACTTCTCTGCTCTGGGTTTCAATTGTTGTGAGATTAAGATGGTGAGTGAAGGAATTGCAGCCTTGTTAAAAGGGTTTGCTGCTGAATCCACTCATGCGGGATCTTCTAGTAACTAACTCTTTCCTGTGTTTACTTGGCTCTCTAGTGCAGCAACTTAACTGGCTTTGGAGAAGTGGAAATAAAACAGTTCTGACTTGAGGGAAGCAAATGAGAGTGCTACTTAATGATTGATTGGAAAGGATGTTAGGGACAGTAATTCAGTAATTTTGCTTAAGCAGCTGCCAGTGATCTAAGTGCTTTGTCAATAGCTTTATGGGTAAATTTCATGTTGGAAGTACTGTCTGTCTTTTGTGTAATAAAACTGCAAGCGCTTCTCTTCTTGGACCATCACTGCAGGAGCTGTGTTTTTTGATAATGTGTGTAGTGTAATGCACTGGGAGAAGAGAAATGCTTTTCTTTTTACGTGATTGGCAGTGAGTTTGGGGAGGGTGTGCCCATCATCTTTCTATATAGATATTTTAATCCACTTTCTTATCAAAGTAGAAGGTAGTGATCAGTATTAAGTACCCTTGATCACTTATGAGAGCTTCATTTAGCACTTCATGGTGATATTTCAGGTGGTAATAGTTTATTTGGTGATGTTGCCCAAGTATACCCTATCTGTGTCCTTGGTAAACTGTTTTACATGGTATTAAATGATAGGTGGTGGAACACAAAGAGGCTGTGTTTTCAGCAAAAGGAAAGACTAAGTGATTTCTGCTTTATAGCAAATGTTTCACTGTGTTTGGTTTGTGTTTTTGTTTGTTTGTTTTTAAAGTTACAATGTTTTGCATCTCTTTACTTCTTAAAATGCTGAGTGCTGTGGACCAGAATCTTCTGGGGATGTTTGTCCCTCTTTAGATACAGGCCTGTTAGCTTGATTTTTGCAGAATCATAGAATGGTTTGGGTTGGAAGGGACCTTTAAAAGTCGTGTTGGGAGTCTGGGTAACCCTGTGCAGGGACATGGTGATGCTTTTGATCAAGAAGAGAGTTAGAAAGCAAATGTAGAGAAGGAAGGACAGAGAGGTGTTAACTGCTACAGTGTTGCTTTGCAGTTTGCACAGAGTTGGGCAGGTGAAATTTCTGTGGCTACAACTTATTTTTTATGTGTGCCACAGAGTAGCAATAAACAGCAAAAGAAACGTGGTTTAAGTTGGTGTTTTGTTCAAGCTTTGAATACTACCTTTGCCTCCATGTATGTTGGAGCAGTAATTCAGCAGAGAAAAGCAAATTCTGATCTCTTGGTGCCAGCTGTTTAAACATGTGACTGACAAGATATCAGCCTGCATGGTGCAATAAGAGATATTAATTTTTAACTTAGTTACTACTGACAAGATCCTTGTCATATTGGGAATAGCCACAATATGATGTGTTAATACTTATTAACTAATTACTGACCTTTGCATAGTCAGTACTTTTTAAACTAAGTTCTATTGTGTGTTACATATTCTGTGTATCTTTCTGGACATTGAGCTTGTGGAGTAATTAAAGTTGCTAATTACATCAAAAAAGCCAAACATGAATCCAGAAACTTCTACCACCAGATCTGTATGAAAGGTAGAGTTAAATACTGAATTTAAAAAGTTTACCAAATAACCTCAATGAATATGCAGAGCAAAACGTTCCTGAATATCTTTTCATTTCAAGTCCATTGCAAAACTAACTCTTTTAATGAAGGTGATGCAAGATTGTATTAAATCCTTATTTGCTGGGTTACTCTAATGCATGTCACAATATCACCTTGCTCGCTCCTGTCCCTGGTCCCCAAACCCTCTGATAGGCATCTGTTGACATCTTTGCATGTACATTCCTGTTGGCACTTTGGGAATTGGATTGTTGCACAAGCAGCGGTGGCTGTGTTTGTGGTGAGAAGGTCTTGGCTGAGCTCTGCCTGCAGTGGAAGGACTGTTTCCCCTCTGACCATCCCAGAGAGTCACTCAGGCTCTAACACAAAATCAGCTTTTCCTGCTTGCACCATTAAAGCCCTTTTCCATCCTGGAGGTACCTGCTACTCTTGGTGCTGTAGGTGAGTAGGTGGGAATGGTGAGAGTTGTGATCTCACAACTGAAGGCAGCTAGGTGATGGTCTAACATCTGGGCTCTGGGTGGTGTTGCTGGGAGAAAGAATGCTAACTGGGTATTCTGGAGGTTCACTGAGCAACAGCAGCTCAGCTGACAGTGACTGGGTGGCTGTAATAGCTTTCAGCTGTGTGACTGCTGGCCATGCATGCGCTGCTGTGTGTCCCCTACTCCACACACTCAGGTTTGGTTGTTCATATGGGTGTACTCTCTCTCTTGGATTTATTGGATGGCAGGGAATTAGAAGTAGGTATCCCCAGCATGGTCTGTGCTGGGAGTGAGTATGGGGTGAGTGGTGCTTAGACACAGCAGCATTTAGTACAGCTTCAGTCTTAGCAGCTGCCTACTTCGTGCTCTTCAATACTGAAGTTGTAGGTGATGGGTCAGGCTTGTCCTGTCTGTCTTCGCTAGTATTTCCTGCCCTGGATGTTCTTCCTGCCTCTAGGTCAGGTTTTTCTGAAGTGGAGACTTTGATAACACCTCTCCATCATGTTCTGTGCTGTGAGATTCACTTGGAGCACTGTGAGACTGTGAGAAGTCTCCTGGTTTGTGCAGATCTCTTTCTTGAGTGAAGAGCTGGGTTAGGTGTAATTTCCTCCGCTTTACCAACAAGCGGCATGAGCATGGCTGGGTGGCATTGCCACACTGTGTCATCAGCATGGGGACAGGCAATCCCAGCTGTTAGATATCCTCCTGCCCCCCTCTTGCTGTGCTGCAAACCCCAGCCCACCCAGTCTCTCTTGGCACATCACACCAGCACACCTCCTGGGTGGGTGTGCTGTGGCACCGCGTATGTGCTGCCTGTGGAGGGTGATGGATGCCCACCCTTTTAATTGATGATCAAAGAGATTATTTGATTACAGCCAAGAGATGGGATTCATGAGTTTTTGTGGCTGCAGAGCCCAACCCTGGGCAGCAGGTGCTGTGTTTGCTATTTCAGGTATTTGGTGTGTCTCTGTGATAATGTGTTGGTGTACCCTGTGTCATCTGTCAGCCACGTAAAGAGCAACCTGTCTTCTTGTACTGGTTGAGCAAGAAAATGTAATGAATTGATGGAGCTCGAAGACAGAAGTCTCCACTTAAGGGTTGGAGAGTAGGGTAGGAGGAGAGGACATGCCCCTCTGTTCTCTGCTAATACCACACTATTTGATCCGGAGGTGGTGGCACTGGAGGTAATTGAGCTCTTCCCTGCGGTGGGATGTCTGATGTCAGTGCTGCTAACAGGCAGCTGCCCTGACAGCAGGACTGTCTGCTTGGCCTGGTCCACCCTTTCCCAGCAGGGCTGTTCCCATCAGAAGGATGTGGACCTCCCTGGACAGGGTGCTGAGCTGTGGTGGCCAATGCTGTGCATGGCCAGCGCACTCAGTCACTGTGGCATCCGCCAGTTTCCTGGGAATCTGTAATCTGTTGGCTTTTTTGGTAATAGATTAGAAATGCCAAGAATGACAAGCAAGTCCTGTCTGGCCTGCTTGGAAGAATTATATCATGTGTGCTCCTCTAACAGCTAGTGTTTCACATCTGGGTTTTGTGGGTTAAAGCTTGGGCTACCCAAAGCTAATTTTGTCACTGGGTTTGTGAGTGGCATGGTGATGAAGAGGCAGCCTCCATGTCCCCAGGAGAGTTGCTATCAGCAGAGATGGAGCTACCAACAGCCGTTCTTTCCCTTCAGCTTGTTTTGCTGGTTGATTGCTGTTAGTTTACTATCTCCACCTTTCAGCAGCCATGAGGGCAGCCGCTGCCCACGGAAATGCAGCATCCCTGGCAGATGGGCTCCTTGCCTTAGGTCCCCGTCCTTGTATCCCCCTGCACTGGCTGACCTGTGCTCTTCAAGGCCCTGTGCTGCCAGGCCATGTACATGCTTCTGGGGGTGGACTGGCTCCTCCTGCAACATCCAGACTGTCCCTGCGGGGTGCGGTGGCCTGTGCACTACTGACATTTGGGAATCAGTATGGAAGAAATAAAATAATTATTGGTTCAACGTGCATCTGAGGATGTGGGGAGCAGGACAACTGTCTGAAATGAGAAGCTCTGGTTAGGACTGCTGCTGATTGCTCATGTCAATCCATATGGGCCATATGCTTCTAACCAGTCTCCTTGTCTCATTTCCTTCTCTGAAATGCTTACAGCTGTTTTTCCTGCCTCTTCAGTAGGTTTTTTGTTCCTGTAAAAAGAGTGACAGCTCACAGATGCTGCTGGGAGTCCCCACTGCATAGCTGAGAAGAGAGACTTATTACTGTGATCTTCAAGAGAAGATAAGGTGTAGTGTCTCTGCAGGAGGCCTAATTTCTGATGTTTTGAAGTAAGCTTTTTTGTTTTTTTTTCTTTTTAAAGCTGAAAATAGTTTGCTACCTCATTCACTGTTTCCCCATCACATACTGCCCTTAGTGATGGAAGTGAGAGAGCAGGTAGTTGTTGCTGTCACTTATGGGTGGAACAAGGAAGGAAGAAATGATGTTGTCCATGAACATATTATCTAGTGTTAAGATGTGTTCAGCATCCAGTCTTGCTGCTATGCTTATAAAATCTTGGTTGAACTTCACAGTGTTGCTTAGGTGGCTTTTTTCCTAAGAAGTCCTTGACTGAAATGATAGAAGTGCTTGAGGTTCATCGTGGCTGGTCTTCCACTTAGTCCAGTGTACCATCTCTTCTGTTCTGCCCTTTTTGCATTCTGCCAAGAGAAGCAATTGCAGATTTCTGTAGTGGGGTTAATGATCCATCCCTGGGGTTAATGACCCACCTGGTCAGGTGAAGAAGGAGCTCTAGAGATGCTGATGCCTATGCAAGTGTTTCACAGTTGATGGATGTTAAAGGGGCATCTGAAGACAGTAAGAGAAGCTATTAGTACCCTCTTCTAGATCAATGGCCTGCATACTGCAAGGAAGGTGGGATTAATATGGTGAAGTAAATGCCTGTGTTGAGTTGGCTTGAGTGCCAAGTTGAGACAGTGCCTGTAACAAATAAAACCTAGCGGTATGTTTATGTAGGAAGTCTGTGTGATCTTGAACTCATTTTGTTGCTGAGAGCATACAAAACATCTCTGCTTATAGTGGGTTGGTCGCCTGTTGGCCGCGAACTCTAAATAAGCAAAACTTCTCTTATTTTCCAGTCCTCAGGTCACTTTGGCTCTGCTTTGCCTTTTCTGCAGTCCCAACATCACAAAAGAACAAGGTGTCCAAACAGCTGTTGTATTGCTGTCTGAGATAGGAAACCTTCTTGCATAGGATCCTGGTGGTATATCCATGGCTGGTGACCATTTTCCTGCCTCATCCTCCCAAGGGTCTCACTGCTGTGCAAGGAGCTACAGGTTGGCTCTTCCTCCTCTTTGAAATATACTGGGGCTGTACTCTTCTCAGCCCATGTTATAAATGATACTCTATAAACTGCTGTAGGAAATGGAAAATAAAGTAATTCTGATTTGTGTTCTTTTACAGCCCTGTTCTTTAGACCAAAATACACAGGATAAGTCTGGCCCTTCCCTCTATTCACTTTTCATAGCCTCCTTTGTTTTTAATTTATATATCTTTTTATTCTAAATTCCTCCCATCCTCAAAATAGAACAGACATCAGCCTGCAAGCAAAGGTTGCCAGACGTTGGTCTTGTGGATTATAGTGGCTTTTTGGCCTGGTTGAGACTGAGCTCCACCCTACGTAGGCTTGGATTAAAAATAGCTTTTCTTTTCAGCAGGCTGAAAACTGTACACAACACATTCACATGTTGGTTTCTGGAGCAGTGGCAGCCATGGGAAGCCCTTCAGCTGTAAAATACCTCAGAAAATCTGTTTGCTGCTTATTCATCCAGAAGTGCTAAGGTGACTGGTGTCAGGGAGGTGTACAGCCAAGTCTCTGACTGCCAGCCATGTAGTTACTATAGATATTGAGTAAAGTTTTAGCCCTGAAAGAGTTGAAAACTGTAGACCACAGGCTCTGTAGTCCAGTGGCATGGAAAGAGCCCCTGCTCCACCCTTGTTAGTGGAGAGAGCTGGCTGGATGGGATGAAGAGATGACTGGATGCTGTATTGCTGAGCCTCAGGGGTAGGAAGCAGTCAAGGCCTTTTTTGATTCCTTATATGCTTGTGTTGGCTTAGGCAGTTGTTAAGAAAATACTGACAGAAGCTCTTATGCTTCATTACTTGTGATGGTAACATCTTGGAGCGATAGTAAGGTGTCTCATGGGTGGCAAGAGGACCCTGAGGCCCTGTTCTCTGGAGGGAGTATTTGGGGATGGATGGGGAGATGCTTTCAGGGAGGAAGATCCAGCAGACTCGCAAATCACTAGCTCTAGGAAGGAAAGACAGCGTTCTGGGAAGCTGAAAATGAAGTCAAGTGCTTCCTACAACTGCTTTGCTACCTGGTTGTATGACCTCGGCGGGGAGTTGGACAAGAAAGGGGATGTGTGATACTCCAATGGCTGGAGGCCATGCATTCAAAGGAAGTTAGCAATTCTGGCCTAAAAACACTGCCTTTTATCTCCCTGCCTTCATGTTGACCAGTGTTTTGATGCCCAGCAAGAACAGCAGCAACATTTTGGGGCTGCACTAGGTATTAGACTGCTAGCTTAAGTATGTCCCAGCTCAAGTGCTGCAGGGAGAAGCACAAGGGCCAGGAGACTTCTCCTGCCCCACAGCTTCCAGCTCAGTCCTGTCTGTCCAGACCTGAGCTGCACATTCCTCCTTCTTCTAATAAAACAGGAAAAAACATTAAGGGCAAGAGGTTGACTGGTATCTGGTGTGGTGATGTCATTCCTCCAGTGCCTATTGGAAAAACCAAGCATCAAAGCCAAGACTTCTCAGACAAGCCTGAGTGGTTGGTCATGGGAGAGCAGAAGGGAAGAGCCGAGTGTCTCCTTGCTCTGGGCATCTGTTCTCTGGCTTGTGAACCTCAACTGTTGACTTCTTGCGTTGTTTAATTTGTTTTCCACTGTCCTTGGCCATGCTTGTGTGAGCATGGTGGTAGCAAATGCCAGCTACTCGCAGGCTCCTGCCTGCTCCGTGGGGGAAGGCAGCATGTGGCTCATCCGGGATGTGGCAGTGGGTGGTGGTGCCTAGCAATTGAAGCCTCCAGCTTAGCCATAAGCCTCTCTGTTTTTTTAGGGCTGGGGTGGAAATAACTGAGAAGGGGAGTGTGATGGGAGGAGGGCAGGGAGACTCTGCCCATTGCGTGTTCCATGACTGTTTATGACCAGCATGTTCTGTGGGCTTGGAATAGTTTACATGACCTTGTTGATCAAATTTCTCTCTGAAATTCCTTTTTCTCTTCAATTTTTGTAGACTCTGCCTTGGCCTGTTCTGTTTCTGGTTCTTTTATTCTAGACTTAGAATGTAAAAAAACTTGCAAATGTGAAGTATTGTCTATCTTATAAAACCTTTGTAAACAGTCATGAAACTGTCTGTAGAAGGACACTAGAAGGATTTTGTTTCTCCCAAAGCCTAGGGACAGAGCCTTCAGCCTTTGTCTAATTCAGTTGCATGTTATTACTTCAGCTGCAAGTCAAGGGGCTATTTGTTCATATCTCAAATTCCTAAAGTGGAAAAACTGACTGCTGCAGTTATGTCTTTACTACAGACATTTTTTTTTGCTAGAGGAAACTGAATTTTTCTTGAAAAAATGCTAGCTAGGCTGCTTTTAAAAATTGTATAAATACAGGAACTTAAACAAGGCCGTGTGAACTGTTGCCTCCTGCAGGGTCAGGTCAAGACAAACCTGCAAAACACCGATTTGTGAAAAAGCATGAAGAAGAAAATGATACTCTGGGAGATGAGAGATGCTGAACAACATCAGAAGTGCTGCTGTCCTTTATTAGTGTTTCCAATATAAGGTGCTGAAGGAGGCTGTGGTTTGGGGTGATGCTGTATTTTGCAGGTGTTGGTGACCGTGGGTGCAGTAGCTGGAGGGGGCTGACATCTGGCTTGCTGTAGGTAATCTGCTCCAGACCTGGGTCCCATTAGTGCAGCTCCTGCCAGAGTTTTGTTTGCTAGAACTGCTTCTGTTGCCTTGGCTCCAGATGATGGGGAGATTTGCTAGGGGAAAAAAAAAAAATAATTGCAGAGCTCTAGGGACATCCTCTTGGATTCCTACTGAAATTGTTGTGTCTCATTGAGGTGGTGGGAAATGAAGCTGAAGAAAAATCCCCTTTGTTCTCCCCCGCTTTTTTTTTTTTCTGAAGATCAACATATGAAAAGTATTTTGATACTAGAAGGAAAATAGGAAGGCATGTGATTCCGCACACAACTTATATATATGGGACTGATTTTTTGCCAATGTGTTAGGGATTAAATTAGGGCTCTCCAGAGCTGAATGCACAAGGTGTTGAGGACCCTGGATAACAAAAGCTTGTACCCTCTCTGGATTAGATGGAAGGTGATGTGCAGTAGGTTGTTATTGAAACAACGTTGCACGGTCACCTGTGTGCCATTTACATGTTCTTCCCTGCCTCTTATGTTGGAATATGA
>NW_010318300.1:30827-97381 GCF_000700745.2 Antrostomus carolinensis | reverse complement strand
CCTCAAAGTATCTTTGCAGCTTGGCATCGCAGGAGATGACCGACTGAGCAAGATGTGATCCTGCTTCTGCATGCTGAAAGTACCACCTAACACTCTGCATTGTTAGTACCAGAAACGGTGGCTACAATTAATGCCATCTGTGTCAACATAGAGTGCTGAGATAAGAGTTTTGCTTCACAGGGGCGTCCCACCTCTGATGTACCCATTACCTTCCAATGGGAACTGGAGACTGGAGCACTTTGGTTTACCATATTCATAGCAATGTGTGTATCTTCCTAAATTTTATCAGATCTTGTTTGTTTTTAATGCTTGTGTTGGTCTTTGCCCCAGCTATATTGCTAGTGCAGGTGGCAGTGTCCCAGCCCTGGCCATGGAAGCCCATGGTGCCAGGACTTCTGCTCCATGCTCTGTGCTCAAAATAACAGGGGGATTGCTGGTCTGCTTTTCCCACTGTCTCTCCAATGCTAGAAGGTAGAAGAGGGTCTTGCTCTGCTTTCACAAACAGTAGGACTGAACTTGCTGCTTTTGACTCTGCCCTGTTGGGAAGGATGGGGATGGTGGATGGGGTCTCATGCATTTTCACGGTCACTGTCCCTGTTTTTCTGGGACTGAAGATCCTCCCGCCAGGCGAAACTGCTGGGCGAGCACCGAGTTCTCTGTGTGTCCAGAACAGCACTAACCAAGTGGAAACTTGAATTCAAGCTACCCATCCCTCTAATTGGCATTCACATTTTGTGAAGCACTGCTTCAGCTGGGTCACTTGCTAAACAACATCTGAAAGCTCATAAATCCCAGGTCCTTGTTTACGCTGCCATCGCAATCTTGTGCTCCTTCCTGCTAATCAGCCAGGAAGGGTCTGTGGAGTGTTGTTTGGGTTTGGAGCAGGGCTGTGGTTTTGAGATTCCAGGATGCTGAGTCTTGTCCCAGGGACAGGCTTGGATGCTCTCCTGCCTTGGAGCCTCTGCAGCAGGACGCTAATGAGCAGGCTGATACTCCAGCCTGTCACTGTTTTCCTTGGGTTAAAACAGTGTTTGCCTTCTGCTCTAACTGCTGAGCAGCTGCAGTGCTGTGGTGTATATACATATATATATTCCACTATAAATCCGGTAGTTAAACATTTCCTTGACCCAGCATAGAACAAGGTGCTTGTCTCCAGCTGGTCACAGAAGTAAAGGAAGTGCATTCCAAAGCAATATTGCAATTAAGCTTTTTTTTTTTCTTGCACAAAGTGTTTTGCCTCCAAGAATGGATTGCGAGGGCTTTATTTTAGTGTATACATAGGGTGTTTGTAGGTGTATGTGAAGTTAGCCTGTTATGATTGGTATTGTGCAGACAAGCAGGGGGAAAGGTTGACCCCTGCTTTGAAGAACCGTGTCTGAGATAGGAACACTTTGAAGGCAGTCAATAAATAACAAATGGAAATACATTTACAAATGCATTCACGTTTCTCAGTGCTCCTGGAAGTAATAAGCAAGTTTCTGAATCCTCACTTAGGTAGAACTCATCTTTCCATATTGAAAGGGGAAATTAGGCCTTATGAAAACTGAAAATATTTTTAATAAGTGGCCTTAATGTCCAGCCTAAACTTTAGCCTGTTCCTTTCTGCACTGTTTGGCTGAGGTTGGGACTAAGCTTTCCTTGGGGACACAGATGGGAGGTTCCAGTGCAATCCTGCCCTTCTGCTGCCCACCCTTTTGTAACGTTCTTGTTGATCTGATTTCCAGCTGGGCTCTTGCCACTGTTTTATATAAAACAAATGCTTGAGCAAAGGCAGCATAGTCAGGCTTCTTGTTGAAAACTTTAAAAACTTACATTGCTTCTGCCCAGCTAAGAAGCTCCTGGAAGTTACCATAGCTCTCCTGGACGGATGGTTATGGCAGCACTCAGCCTATTATAGTTAGATCCATTGCTAATGGCAAGACTTTTTATGCCTCCCTCCCTGCCTCCTACTTCTCTAAGGGGTATATACCCTTTTTCTGGGTTATATAGGGTTGTTTTAGTCGGTCCCTTTGCTCCATATCTTCTGAAGTTCTATATAAAGAGGCCTTGGAAAGCCATGAAATGGAGTAGGATTCTGCCCTGTACTAATGGCTTTGAAGCCTCTGTTATGCAAGAGTCTCTACAACCAGTGCCGGTCAATAATTCACTTTAGCAATTAAGGCTTTGTGCGTTGGATTGATATCAACTTGGCACATAGGAAGGTATTGCACTTTCTTTCAGTTCATTGCCCTTTCATCTGTAACACTTGTAGCTGTTGTTCTTGATCAGCATGTGAACCTCTGTGGTATAATCCATGTTGTCTGCACCTTGTGGTGTTAATTGCTCCCAGCTATAGATCTCCTACCTGAACTGCAAAGTTGGAGTGCCTTCTGTCAAATAGTATGCCTTGCTTAGTCTTGGCTGTATGTAGGATCTGTAGATGGACTTTTTTTTTTTTTTCATTTGGAAGGATGAGATGTTTTTGTTTTGTTTTGTTGTTTTGGTTTTTTTTAAAATAGTAATTCATAAAGCATTAAACTCAGCAGCAACAGACTTGAGAGTATAAGAAATCTGCAGTTGAAGCAAAGACTGGCATCACAGCATAGAGATCAGTCTGCTACTACTAGTTGTTTTTTATGAGCTGGAAAATGTGAGACAGCTTACTCATTAACAGTGTAATGAGCTGTACGGTGAAATTGCACTCTAGGGACCTGAAGGCTATGGGTGACACCTTGCTGTGTATGTGTGAGTGGTAATCCAGCTCTACGTCAACTTTCTATGCATCTGAAAAGAGTGCAATAGTTGTGGGAGCCCCTGAAGTTAAGACTCTCCATCAGTTCCATCCTATAGAAGATTTTCTGTTGGGCTCTGAGACAAAAGGAGCAGTTAAGGGGGAAGCCAACAAATGCAGACACAAGCTAAATACTAGGAAAAGCTTCAAGGTCCCTTGAGATGACATTCTGGACTAGTTCAACACAGCTGAATTTGTAGGCCCACTTGCACAACATGATGAGCCGCATGCCAAAATCTGCCTCCAGCATCTGGCAGGATGTCCAGCTGAGATACTAGTGACTCCTTGAAGATCCTCTTAGGCTGGGCTGGGCACATGGGCTGCTGCCCAGATTGGTCTGTGACTGTACCAGCTTGGCCTTGACTCCCCAGCACCTACACCTTCCTGATAGTGGAAGGTCACTGGCACAAGAGTTGTGTGGGGCTGAAGAGCCACCCAGTGGCAATCTCCCACAGCTTCCCCACCAGCCAGGAATGATTTGCAGCAGACTGGTCTGGACAGTGGTCAACAGTTGGCTAGCTGTCTATTTGCTGGTTGGAACAGGCTATTGCTGCAGTGATACAACCTCTTCATGTATATAGGTGGAAGATATTAAACAGTCCCCGATGTCTGGTTCTGCATAATTGCCAGTCTTGCTTCAGTCCGCAGATTTATTTTTCAAGCCACATCCTTTTTGCTCTCATAATCTTATTTTGAAAATTACACCAATTTTATTCATAATCTAATAAGCAGCTTCTGTAGTCACTGGTGGTGCTTGGTATTAGAGATTAGCTCTTGTTTGCTGTTGACTTTTTAAATCAAAATTAGGTACGGTGCTTGGCTTTGGTAACAATATTTACGTTTTAGTATTTGGAGAGTGAGTCTTCTCGGGGGAAAAGTCTGGCTCAAGTAGCTGAAAACTTTGCAGAGCTGTTGCTGCTGCTCGGGCTGCAGAGTATTTATCATTGGCAGAAAGTGAAAAGGCTTATGGTGGACTTGTATGAAAATATGAACCTCTTGTGAACAAGTCTCCTGTCATTTGTATTGTAGTGCAATCTGCAATTAAGATTTGTTGTCTCTTAAACCTTTTTCTTCTGCATGTCAAAAGACCTTAGTACAAAGAACTACATTCCTATTAAAATGCAGCTTTTGCAAATGAATCTGAAGTTTATTCCATGAGGATGCAGTCTACATGAATGCTTTATACTTCTCAATTTTAAATGCAACTGAACTGGATGTTGCCAGAAATTGGATCAGAACAACCTCCCTGTTTAGAAATCTTGGGCAAACGGTCAATTATGTTCTGCAATAGTGTAATTCTAGTATAAAGCACTATTTCCTTGAGTAGTGATTTAAGGTGGATAGTTGTCCAGAGTATCTTCTCCAGGTGAGCAAAGGATTGCCTAAGCCATGTCAAGGACTAGCTTGAGTGGTGGATAGACTTGGCAGCTGAGGTGAAAGATGGGAAAGTATTCTTATGCCTGCAAGACCCTCCTGCCAGACCTACTGCCACCCTTTCTCTCTGGGGTGTGGCTGAGCTGGTCAAACCGGGGTGCTGTATGAGGGTGGTCCCCTTTCTGCTCTGCCCCTCCCTTCAGGTACTGATGTCCATTTGACCCAACAGTGAGCTAGGATGCGGGGACTGAGATGCTGAGGAGGAGGAGAGGGACAGGGTGGCCTTTGGATGACAGCCTGGTGTGATGTCTGCACTACTTGAGTGCAGTTTTACTGTGTGTCCAAGTCAGCTCCTCTTTGCATGCTTTGGTCTTTATCAGCCTTCACCTCATGCTGTTGTAGTTGCCCAAAGTGTTTTCTTTGGAGCGTGATAGGTGCAAAGTGCACTTCATGGTGGGTTAGGTGGAGCTGCAAAACTGGCTTTAAAATATTCTCTGCTTCAAGTTCCTTCCAGTGTCCTCTTTTTTATCTCAAATAAAATGTAGCAGAAAGGATGGGAGAGTGCCTCAGAGCTGGTGGTGCCCTGCTCAGACCTGGGACCTGCCTGCAGGACTGACCAGAGCAAACCCCAACGGTACCACAAAGCCCTGCAGCGGTTTTGGCGCTGACTTCTGCCCTGGGAAGTGCAGTAGACCTGGCAACGGCTTTTCCAGTGAAAGTGCTGAAAGGGTTCCCAGGTCATCTCTAGTTTCTCTCTACAAAAAACCCACTCAATCCTAGACTCCCCATTGTCCATGATCTCAAGGGAATAACTTGTTCATTTTTTTTCCTTGTATCCCCTCTCTACACCCACCTTTTTTGTCTTTCAAATTTAATAAAGTGGGTGACTCAGTACTAAATATAAAGCCTGCTTCCGACATATCTGCCTGTGGCTCATTTCCTGGAGCTGACATCAGTGGAGCCTCTGATTTCCTTATGAAGTAGTGAGACATGAGATATCCTCTGCACGGTGTTCTGGGTGTACTTGCTGACTTCTTTGGTGACTGCATGGCTCCCTGCTCTAAGCTGTGAGTAACTAGTGAGTTAATTGCTAAGCTGAAGTGCTGTTGGAGCACAGAGTAAATCGGGCAAGTCCTCAGATCTGTTTTGCACTGCAGAATCGTACTCTAGTTTGCAAGTGTTTTTAAAATAAAGACTAACTTTCAGTCCCTACTGCATATGCAAGTTTTTTATTAAATAAGCATGAGCCTGACTAATGTCTTGCTTTCTTCCTTATGGCAGACTCGCTGAAAGAGCAGCTTAGGAAGCTTTTAGGGGGGAAATTAGCAAAGACAGATTTTTTTTTTTTTTTTTTCTTTAAAAAGACTGATAAATTAAGGAGTTAAGGTCAAATGCTTGCTCCTCACTTGTCAAATCCTTCTGGAGCTGTTTATGTTGATGGAATGTACTCTGCAGTTGGTTTCAACTGAAGGTGAAGGGAAAAAGTGCATCAAACCTCAAGCTGTATTAAAAAGCACAGGGGAGAGTGCTTCTATCCATTTGTGCATAATTTCATTAAAATCCTTATCTTTAAAAGGGAATGTGAACAGAACTGGAGGAGAGGAGTGTCTGGCACATGAGTAAATGGTCACTGATCCCAGTCCAAAATGGGATGGTGGCTGACCACTCAGCTTTGCTCTCTAAAGCCCTGGCTCATAAAATGTGGTGGTTTTTCTGATGGAGTAGATTATTTAGGTTACCTGGTTTCTCTTCTAGCTAGTTACTCTTTTGGCCTTGTGTCCTCTCTCTCTTTTTTTCTTTTTTTTTAAATATTTTTTTTTATTATTTTTTTTTAGGGAGGTGGAATGCTCCTGAAAACGCTGGATATGCAGCATCAGAGCAGGCAGGGCTAGACAGAGAGGCAGGAGGCTGAGCCACCTTTGCTACTCCTGGAGGCCCACCAAGGTCTGCTGTTGTTCTGCTGGCTCTGGGATCTCCTGGGGCTGGTGTGGCCCAGCCCTCTGGCCATGGGGGTTTCTCTAGCATGGGGATGCTGGAGGAGGGCAGCATGCCCTACACCCCCTTGGCTGAATGATAGTGGAGCTGGTTAAATCCCAGCAAACAGCTTTTTTAGGCAGAAGCTAGAGGTGCCTGCAGGCAAAACCATTCTCCAAAATCCCTAGGGCTGGTGTTGCATGCCCATGGACTTGTGCATCACCATGGATTTCTTTAGTTGTCCTGAGCAGCTTCCAATATTAGCATGGCATCCCTCAGCATTGCTAATTAGGGGTGAGAAAGACTACTTCTGGAGTGGGCAGGAAAGCCTGGTGTCCAGGAGCAGGTGGTTGTCTTCTCCTGGGCAGTGGCACTCACTGGGGATAACAGGGGGGCTGCACAGCCTGTTGTAGCCAAAGGCCAGTGCATTGGATGTGCTCCCTTCCTCCCCCAGAGCTTTGCCAGAGGGTCTGTTCTTGATGGCTAGTGGTGAGAGGAGAGGGACAAGGTGATCCCTGGATTTACCCTCTCTGCTCCTTCTTCACCTAGAAGGCAGCGGCTGCCACTCCCACAGCTGTCGTTGAGTAACCTCTGGAGGGCAAATACATCTTAGTGGCCTCCCAGTGAAACTTGGCAGCTGGAGCTGGGGAGGAGATGAGTCCTTGCGCAATGATGTGCCGGAGGGATCCTGTCAGTGCTACAAGTCCTCCTTCTGTGTAAACCTCCATCCTGGTGCTCCATGCAGGGGAGTGGACATATCACCTGAGCAGACTAAGTTCTGAGCACCTCGGGCATCTTGTGCTTCCCTAGAAGGCTTTCTTAAAGAGGGAGGAAGAGGCAAATACACGGGTGTACTAGCTTGACTGTAAAACTTTGTATTTTGGAAGAGTGTGGGGAGCAGCATGTGACCATCTGTGCTGAAGGAAGTGGGCTGGGAGTGCCTGGGGAGCTGCGCGTCCGCTGCCTGCCATCACCACACCCCGGCACGGCGAGTCTCGGGGCATGACGCGGAGATGAGGGGTGCTGGCACTGCCAAAGTGCTATTTTAGGTTTGAGTGTAATTGCAGGTTGGACCGACAGGACTGGATTTGGAGTATTCAGGGAGCAGAATGCTCTTAAAGCTGTGGAAAAACTGGTTATCGCTGATACTTTGCAAATGTGGAAGATGGGTATTTCACGTGCACTATGTGTGCATCAGTTCAGCTTCTCCTTATGGTGGAGCCACTGAGGATCTGTGCTGAATGAGACAGTGGGTAGCAATGCCCTTTCCCTTGCTGGCAGAGGGAATAGTAATAGCTGTTAGCCCTGTAGGATGCATTACACTTACCTGGAAAAAGAAAAGTGAGTAAGGGGAGTTTTGAAGACCCATGAGATGGTGGCTTTTAGGTGGGTTTTTTTTGTGTGGTTTTTTTTTTGTTTTTTTTGAACTGTGGGGTGAAATAGCAGGCAGCACCTTCCTTCTGTGTGGACTGAGGTGGAGTAGGTCTGGATCCTCTTTGCTCTGTTCATGAGCTTCTGGTGGTTTTAAAGACATGCATGAAATAAGTACATAAAACAAAATACAAGCTCCATGTCACTGTTTGGTTGGACAAGTCAAGATCTAGCAACACAAAATGCCTTTAATTTAAAACATTAAAAGTGAAAGAGGTTTGGGGGGGTTTTTTTGTTAATTAAAAAAATAGTTTGCTTACCTAAAAGCTTTGTATCTCCCTGCCTCCTGTTCCCAAGTGCCAAGCAATCAAAGAACAAAAGCTAGTTGTTGGGGAAGGATCCCCCATCCCTGCTCCGTGTGTATGTGATGCTTTGAGCTGCCTGTCCCTTAGCCTTTATGATGCATCTTTTTGTGGCACAACCACATCCCTTCTGTGGCTCTCGGGAAGCGACCTCCCATTTGCTGGGCGGGGATGGTGGGAGGAATGCTGGCTGTCCAGATCCCTGCTGTGGGTGTGAGAGACGCTTCAGTGCTCGGGCTGGGCGAGGGAGCGATTTGCCTTCCCCAGGAGAGGAGGAAAGGTAAGGGATGGAGGATGTGATCGCACTGCTGGCTGCTGCTCAGAGTTCTGGGTGGCTGAGTGGATGCAAGCACATGCCAGAGATTGCCCTGCAAGGACTCGTTTTACTTTTATTTTCTCTGCAAAATGTCTAGCGATTCCTAATGCTGTAGTAGATAAAGGAAAATAGCTCCAGGCAGAATGAAAAGATTAATTTCATGTTTTAAAATGTGGAGTTTATCTGTGCACCTGACTGAGCAGCGCGTGCAAACGGAGCAGCAGCAAGTGCTGCGACTGACTTTGCATCATTTTTCAAGGGAGGACTGAGGGTGTGCCTCCTGAGAAATCTCAGTCTGGGGCATGTCTTTCCCCATTTCAGTCTGCAGCAGGTTTTTAAAAGCAGAACTGCTTAAACTTGCATGTTAGATGTGTTAAATATTTAAATGTTTGCCTTGCAGAAAGTGTGAGGAGCTTCTGAGTACTTTTGGGAAATGGCTGTAGGCTGCTGGCTGTGGTGGCTACCTAACTTTTTGGGGTCTTTCTACTGGAGAGGCCAGGCTTTGAGTCCTGCTTTGCTGTTCTGATGGGAATGGCATGTGGCATCACAGCCTGGCAGGAGTTAGTTTCCAAACTGAGGAATTTCTTACTTGCTGTGTTTTCTGGTGAAGGCTGGCTATGTTTGCTGCTGGAAGCCAATGTAGACACTCTCCAAATACTTTAGCAGTTGCTACTGGCCAAAACACTTGTCTACCAAGTACTTCTAAGTATTGGACTGAAAAGCTGCTTTTTTTTTTTTTTTGTGCTGAAAAACTTAGACTTAACATGTCTGAAAACCTATAAAACACATCTAGTATAGATTCTTCATGTCTTGATTTTGTTTATATTGAATGTGTTACTCTGAGGTTTTGCTTAGTTATATTTTACTCTTACCCTGCGTTTATTCTGCGAAACATCTGGCTGTAAAGAGTGATTTCCACAGCTGGAGGACTCTCACACCCTCCTGAATAGCGATGAGGTTGCCTGCTGTTTACAGTGCACACATCTCTCTAACCATTACATCTGTCCTAGGGGTATCGGGCACTGGCTGAGCTGCTCAACTGAGGGAGGAGGAGGCAAAGCAGCTTGAAGGGACCCAACGAGAAGTTAGTGCTTGTCTCCAGGAGTGCTGAATACATCTTGGAGATCCTGCCTGGCCTTGAAACCTGCTAATTAGGGTGCATTTTGCAGAGATTGTTAATGCTTGGCCAAAATTCAAGAGTCACAGAGTAGAGCTTGCCTGATCCTGGACTGGCGGCTGCTACCTTTTGCTCCCTATCACTCCTCCCTGTAGTAAGTTAAATTATAGAGAAGTGTAGGGAACACCCTGCTGTCAGAGTAAACGTGATTTCACTCTCATGGCAGCCTACTGGGAGGGGAAGACAGCAGCTCTAGCTGTTTCACATTAATCTGTGAGATTAATGTTTCTGCTTTTGTTAAGGGTTGATAGGATCTGTACCATCTTCTCTAGAGAAAATAAATGTTGAATTTATAGAGTTTTTTCCTACTTCCAAAAGCTGCTAGGACAGCTATGCAGCAACACTAATTTGTTGCAGTCTAGTGTTGCTTTCTTGCTCTGAATCAAATAATTTTTACTTCTTTCCCTTTTTCCCAAGTGCTTTTGAAATAAGCTTATAGGCAACAGGGGAAGGATGTAAAAAGGGTTTTCTTCTTTTATCAGTAGCTCTTTATAGTAAGAGATCAATTACTGAAATTCCTGGGTTTTAAGAGACTTTTGAAACATAATTTCAATGCTTAAAGTATGGTTTGTAAGTTTCTAGTATTTTGTTTCTTATTTAAGGAAACATTAATTGACACACTTCTCAGAATGTTTATCATCTGGGCAGCTGTCCCCAGGCTGCTGGGATTTCAGCCCTGGTTGTGCCATTTCAGGACGGCTCTGTTTATCTTCAAACTGATAAAACAGTCTGAAAAATTACTTGACCGCAGCTTTATATTCTAAAAGGTTGTACGAAACCCACCCTCCCAAAATTAATTGTTGGAACTCCCTATTGTCCAGCCAGCCAGGGATTGGTATCGTCACACCAGGTGTTTGGCTTGCAGGAGCTTGTTTGCTGGCATTGAATAAGCAGTGACTGTACTGTGATTTAATTTAGGGATCGGGTTGATTCCCCTGCTTGGGCGGGAGGGAAGTTTAACAGACTGAGTAATGCTTCTGGCTTTATCATGGTGTATTGAATATCAGTCACTTTACCTGCCAAGCAAAGGTGCTACCTGAGAGTGGAAGCTGGAGGTGCTGGGGGGATTGAGGTGGGTCTGGGCTGCCTGGCCTCAACTTCCTTCAGCCTTTGAAGGGCTTGATGCAGCTGCTGGGGGCCAGGACATCACCCTTGTAAGGAACTGGACTCCTTTTGGGCTGAATATTGGGAAATTGAGAGACTCATGCTTAAAGCATGTTGAGGGTAACCTGCAGGTCTCGGCAAGCAGGTCCCAATCACTTCTGGGGAAGGAAATTAGCACTGATTCAGCCTTGTGATTCTCATCCCTCCTTGATTATGCAGGTGGGGAAACCATTGGCTTTCCCACCATCAGTCTGAGAATCCTGTCATAGAATGAGGGGTGCCTCATGCAAAGTTTTGTGATGTGTAAGAGCTGGGTCCTTTCTTGAAGTCATTTATGGTTAAGATACAGAATAAGCAGAAGGAAGTGTTTAATACTGTTCTTTATTTGGGGGACTACGCAAGAATAAGAATAAGAATTACTATCAGCATAAGAATTTCCTGAGAAGCTAGCATGATTTTTCTGTGCCTGAGCCAGGAATTTAAATTAAGCCTTCTGAGTCTCAGTCCATTAGCTGAGATCTGACCCCCACCTCCCCTCTCTTTTACCTTCTTGCACTTAGGTTTAAATTATCTCTGAATGTTATTTGCTTTTGCAGGTTCCAGGCAGGATGAGTATTCAGCTCTTCCTTTCCTGAGAGGTCTTGAAAGGATCACCTGCTTCATGTTGTACTAGTTAGTTAATAAGGAATATTGCTGTTCAGTTTCCACTGATGTGAACAAACTATTGAAATCCAAAAGTGAGTTAAACCAATCTAGCGGGTGGATATCTCAAATATGCTCTAATCCTGGAGTAGTTGCTCTGCTAAAACCAGAGGTGTGCCAAAGTGCAATGTTTAGGAGAAGTATTTGACAAAGAGGCCTTTAAAGACTGATTCATTAGTGCCTCGAGCAGTGTTTTATCTGGTTTCTACTGTGCCCTGCAGATTCTAAGTACTCTGTAGATACATGTAATGGAGTTGGAGCAGTGAGGCAGATGGTACACCGTAGCTGTGAGTCTGCAGAATGATGGGTGTGTGCGAGTACAGCTGCAAGGTCTAGCAGGCAGCTGCTCTCCTCCTTGTAAGTCAGCACTGCCCCTGCTGTGACCATCCATCAGATCGACTTGGCCCTGGTCTTCAACGTCAGAAGCCTTCAGAGAAGAGTGTAGGTCTGCAGAGAGCTTTCTGTGCTTCTCCCTTCCATTGGAGTCCCAAACCAGTTTTATGTTTCTGTTGGTTCAGCCTTGTCGTACTGAACGCTGGGTCATGAGAGTAAGCAAGCATCCATCTACTTCAGGATTGCACGTCATCCCTTCATGTACATCAGAGACAGCTCTGGCCCATAATCCTTCAGGGCTGGATGGGGATGTGTTGGGGGGGGAGGAGCTGCGCTGAGGACTGGGGAAGCATTTTTTTCCCTCCCATGTGCGGCTGGAGCAGAGCCATTTGTGTAGCTATGACTTCTGCTCCCCTCCAGCCTTTGGGCAATTGGGTATTATGTGGCCAGGCATCTTCAGCTGCTTGCTATCTTTCCATTATCAGTATCTGTGAGACAGAGGGATTTGTGTACTCAAATTTCTGTGTCATATCCCTGGCTTTCAGTATTCTGGATGCTGGCCTGAAGGACATGTCTTTCCTGGGCTTTTTAACAAAGGGCTACAGCCCAAAAATCCTCTTTGGTGGTGCAGGAGAGTCAGAGACACGTGAACTGCCTGATGGGTCAGCAGTTGTTTTTAATAAGGATTTAAGATGATCGAAACTAGTGAATTTGGTTCTCTTGAAGGGAGAGAAAACACTTTGACCAGCATACAAAAAGTGAAGGATCAGATTTTCTAGGCTGTCCATGGATGTTGGGGCAGCAGTTAAGTCTAAGCAGAAGGCATAGGAAAACTGGTTTGCTGTGGTTGCTCCCATACCGTTGGAGTGACCATACCTCTGTGCAGCCCAGATCCCTGCTGCTCAGAAAAATTTCTGGCATCATTCTACCCAAGTCTAGCTAGGAGAAATTGAGTTTTTAACCAGGACCTGCTGGAGCAAAGTGCATGTCCAGAGACGGATACCCTATAGAGACATGCTTCCAAATGCAGAGAGAGCCACTGGCAAGCCAAGTGCGGTGACTAACTCCAGCAAACGTCTCTGCTCCTGATGGATTTGACAGATTTTCCCTCCACAGTAGCAGTGAGTTGTGTAACAATGGGAGCAAAGTCTCACAGTCTGCTCCCAGGTGAAAATAAGCATAGCAGAGAGCTTGGCTCTCCCAGCATGACCATTTCAGGGATTTTAAAGAATATAAAGCAAAAGCTGCTAATGGGACTTTTGCTGATTTAGAGGTACTTCAGAAACAGCAGCTGGAAGTAATCTCTGTATGGGATTGGGAAGAAGTGATGCATAAGGTGCCTGTGCAGTGGGAATCACTATCTGCAGTCCTGTGTCCTTTTCCTGCGGTGCAGCAAGTGGCTGTATGATAGCTGGTGGGCTGCACAACCAGCATGGACAAGTCAAAGTATGTACTCTACACACAGTACATCCAGAACACACAAAGACAGTAGCTTGAGGAAGCTGGAGAATTGGGAGGTGGAAGGCAGTCAATTCAAATAGTAAGACAAGCTTAAAGAAATTCAGTATTAAAATTGAATTTGTGTGTAGTTGGTCCTTGGCCTATTGAGGTGAGTTTGGTGCTGTGCATGGAAGAGGAAAGCTGGATTAATAATGAAATAAAGCTGGGTTTGGGAGATTGCTTTGCAGGCATTCCAACCCAGTGCTGTTCAGTAGTTAAAGCATAGCAGATCTTGAGAGCAGAGCTGTAGTTTCATCTGTGTTGAGCCTGATGTGCCTGGGGCTGGGAAAGTTTGGTCAAAGGGAAGAGCCACAGATGAGAGATGCAGATACTCAGCCAAGTCTGGCACTACAAAGAAATAACTGCTCAAAGCTTCGTGTGCCCCTTTCCTCCTGAGGCAGGAGAAACAGCTAACTGAGTCAATAGGAACACCTCTGTGTTTTGTGTGCTTGAGTACCATGTTCATGCAAAGAGCAGCAGCAAAGTAATTTCTGGGGAACAGTGGTTTGTAGCAGCGTCACACTGTTGGCAGGATGTTAAGACACCACAGCGGTGCAGCCTCTGTGGATGTGGTAGCAACTCATGATCACTGCTCTTATCAGGATGACACCTGTTGCCACATGGAAACACAAAAGTGTGCCAAGGGTCTGGTTTGAGCCTGTGCCTCTGACCAATGACTGTCTGGAAGGCAATTGCCAAACAGAAGTTTATGTGCTTCCAGCAGTCTGGTGTTTGCTAATAACCACACGTGACGAGTGGGTGCTGTCTTGGAGGAATTTGATGAACGGAACATTGTTTGAAACGCACAAAGTGATTATGAGCAGGAGAGGATGGGGTGTGTGATAGCTTTTCATTTATAGGCCATCAATCTCTAAACTTCCCTGTCTGCCCCCAAAGCAGCAGTAAGTATTTATCTTGGAGGACTCATCAGACCAAGTCTGTGCACCACAAGTGTTCACTTCCTCCTGTTGCTGTCGAGTCTGAAGGTGTCTGTAAATCCCTGAAGACTTTGCTTGGATTGGAGCAGAAAAGGAAGCCAGCTGGTGGGTGTGCCCGGCAATGGGGTGCAGGGAGGGATGTGTAGCTTCTCCTGCCTGCAAGCATTTCTAAACGCAGTGTGAGCCTAGGGCTGGCTGGAGGAGGGTTCCTGCAGGGTCAGGAGATCCCTGCAGCATCCTCTGCAACATCCTCTGCAGCATCCCAATCACCTGGGAAAGGGATTCAAAGAACACTCAGGCTTTCAGCCCTCACCATTGACTCGCTTCCCTCACTGCTTTGCCCTCAGCAGAGTGGCTGCCCAGGGCTGGCCCAGCAGCTCCAGAGCTTGCACAGCTGCGTTGGGATGGGCATGATGCTGCTGGCCCCATGGAAGGGGTCTGTGTGGCAGTGGGGGAGAGACCCTTGCAGCACAGGGGTAGCGAGGACTTTGTGGTGACCAAGATTCACATCTTGCAATAGGAGCCTGGGCAGGGTGAATGGGGGCAAGGGAAGGAGAAGAGTGTGGATGGCCACCCCATTCTCTGATTTGTCAGCCCTACGGCCAGAACTGGGAGGAAGAGGAGGATGGGGTGAGCCACAGGAAGCCTAGGGGCTGGATCCTATGTCAGCTGAATCACCAGGATTCCCTCCAAATTAGCTTCAAATTAGCGAGGTGGCTTCGTCAGTGCTGTGTGCTGCCAGCCCGGGGGCTCTGGCACTTGCCCTGGGTTGTGGAGGGACTGATGCCTGGTTGTCCAGCTGGTTATTCCTAAAGCAAGACTGATAATGTGCTGGGTTAGTGGGCAGAGACATGCGGGTTTTGAAGTACTTTTAATTGGCTAATGCTGACTGACTTGCCTTCTTGTGTCTGGAGCCTTTGTCATGAAAAAACAGCAAAACCACAGGTTCCTCTGAAAAGGGGAATACGTACGGGGTGAGTCACTGCTCCAGACTAGGCCTAGCTTGCTGCTTTTTTTTTTTTTTTTTTTTTTTTAAATCGAATGGAAAAAGCACATAATAATACCTTTTTGTTGACACTTCAGTATTTCTCTGCATTTGCCTGTTTGAGTAAACAAATTGATGCTGTTAATCAGTCAGCTGTAGAGATATTAAAACAGGGCAGGTCTGGGAGGGACGGAGCAGCTCAGTTTTCAAACTAATGCAGAGCTGCTAAGAAAGCAAATTCTTCCATTTGGATCAGCAGCAAATTCCAGCTCTATTTCTGTTGGAAGTGTTTAAGTGGCTGTCATGAAATATTTGGTTGCCATGCGCTTTCAAAATTGAATTAATCCTCCAGCTTTCAAGGAGATGTGCAAAAGCCTGAATGTTCCTTTCTCCCCTCCTCACCATTTTCCACTGATCCTCTGTGCAGGATGCAGCTCCCAGGGCTTCCCTTCTTGGGGATGAGTTTTGGGGACTTTGTCTCTGGGCTTGAGTGTTTTTAAGTTGCTGTCTGAGCAGTTAATCCACCCAAATGTCCTGGTTAGCTTCTGGCACTTGTGCTGGAAGCGCTGAGTGCCACAACAGAGGCATCCCTCTGGTGACAGTGGCCTGTCTCCAGGTGGCTTACAGCTGTTAAAACACACGGGCTGGAGTAGCTTTCTTTGACCTGCCTGTGTTGCAGGTCTGTCTGGAGAGCAAATAAACTCGCCCTGATTCAGTGACTGCAGTGTGTTTAGAAGCTATAAAACTTGTTTGCATAGAAACTTTATACAGCCCATCTCTGGGAAGGGAGTTGATGTTCGAAAAGCTGAGATGCTCTTAAAGCAGCTCTGATCTGGGACACAAAGAGAAGTCTTTAGAGGACAGAAACAGGCTGCACTGCCTGCCAGCCGCTCTCTTCTGTGAAACTGCTTTTGTGCATCCATGTGTTACAGAGCTGCCTTTGCTTTTCTTCTGTGGGGTGAGGGATGAAGGCAAGATCAAAAGAGATCTGGAACAGGAATTGCTTCCTTATGCACTCTGTTTATGTGTGCATTGACCAATGGACCGTCTGTCACCGTGATGTAAAATGGGTGTGGGATCACCAGCTCACTTCTGTCTCCTCTTTTCCCCTTGTTCTCTCTTCCTCCCTCTAAAATGGGTCTTTAAATGTGAGTTTGTCTCTGGCTGTCATTGCATGCCCTTGCAGGGACTTTCCTCCTGGTAGAAGCGAATGTGAGGTGGTGAGGTGTGAGCAGCGTGGTGCTGCGTCCCCACAGGGCTTCGAGTGGTGCAGCTGATGTGCGATCCCTAAGCCAGCGTGATAAAAAGGCTTTTTATGTCTGTGAAGACAAAGCCTCTTGTTTAAAAATGCAACTGAATGAAAAACACTATTCTGACTCGGCTATTAAAAACAAACAAACAAAAAAACCCACACAACAAAAAACTGAACAGCTCCCCTGCCCCCCAGCCCAGTGTGCCAACGTTGGTGTCGTACCTCTCCATTGCAAAAAAACCTCTGTAAAATTGCTTTGGGACCTTAGCAGTCCCTGTCAACTTGTAACTTTGTGACCCACTAACCTTTTTTACATAGTTTTGTTATATCATAACGTACTTTCTGCTTCCCAGACAGCTATGGCAAGGTCAGGTGTCTGCTTTTTCTCTGTTGGTTCAAATTCTTCCTTTCTTCTGTCAAGCAGAGAAACAGAGAATGAAGAAGTGCCATGAAAACTGAGAGGTAAACCTGTTTTATGGACTTACTGACTGAGCTGAACAACATAGGGGATGAAAGGGAAAATTTTAAGGTGAAGACCCATGCAAACTGCAGGGCATATCCAGAGCGTGATTTTTCCCTAATAAAGTCAAACAGAGCAGCTTTTTAAAAAGCTCTCAGCTTATGATGGTGTTTGCTGCTTGTTTTGGTGTTAAAGATGTTAGAGATAGGCAGCAGCAAATTAAATTCCAATGAAGTGGTTAGATAATGAAGCTTTTGGAAGTTGCTTCTTGAAATCCTCATGGTTTGAAAATGAATTGGTGCAAATGAGGATTAGGAAGAAGGCAGAACTTGAGGAGAGTTATCTGAATTTTTAGTCTCATTTGTTGTAGCTCAGCCTCTCCTGTCTGGCAGCTCATGCCTCCTGCCTGCCTACGTAGCCAAAACTGTTTTTATTCCTGATAGTGTTTCTGCCAGTTGTGAAATCCACCTCCTGTAGCATGCACCAAGCTTACTCAGAGCTGAATTTCTTGCTGAGCAACTCCTTTTCCCTGGATATAACATCCAGGTTTTGGTGGTACTGAGGCTCAGGCTGTTGAGACACCTATGGGAGTGCTGCAGGAACGGGGGTAGGTCCCAGCTGGGCATCCAGCAAGATGGGCAGCACTGCACACAGCGTTCCTGCATTGTGCAAGGACCTTCATGGTAGCGTTTCCTTGGTCAACCAGCCTAACTTGTAATCTGTAAAACTATAAAAAATTTACTATGGTGCTGCTTCTCCTCCCCTGTTAGTCTGGTGTGGTTTTGCTGCAATTTCTCCCCATGCCCCGTTCCTGCAGTACAAGCCCAATGATGAAGTTGGCTGTCTTGCTGTTGGTGAGTTTTACTGACTGTTAAACATCTTGTGTCCGCTGGCAGCTCTGCAGATGCTGAGAGATGGGGTCTGATGTGCTTTCCTTCATGTCTCTGCAGTGATGCAACTTCTTGTTGACTTTCTCTACTGCTAGCACCTGTCTGAGCTGCTTTCCCAGGCTGCCACACCTGCCCATCACTCTCATCTCTAATGACTTAGTTCTTTCCAGACTGAGTGAAGTGTTACAGAAAATGAATATTTACAGCTACAGGCAAACTTGTGTTCTTAAGCTAACAAGTGCTTGTGAAGGCAGCTGGGAGCCTCAGACAAAAGAAGCTTGCTGATCAGAGCACAGGATCTGTGAAACGGAGCCTCTTGTCCCTTGAGCAGTGAGCCAGCCTGTTCAGGATCCTGCCTCCTGGCAGTCTGTACACCCGAATTCACCCTCATCCTTTTGCTTACAGAGGAGAAGGCAGCTGTGTCTGTTCCCATAGGTGGAGGAGGAACCTTTTATTTCTCAATTTACAGTGACTGTAGCTAATGAAGGTGGGAGCTGGAGTATCCTGGGATACAGATTTCATTTGAAGTTGTACTGAGCCTGCCTAGATCCCTGTTTCTAAAGACTTTGAGCTAGAGCTAGCATATGTGCTGGCTGATCTCTCTTGGTCACCTTGGCCAAAGTGCTAAGAGGGCAGCTAATGCTGTTGTCATGATGTCTTGGGAAGGGGATGTGGGTAGATCACTGGACTTTTCCCATCCTTACGGTGATACCTCCTCTCCAGGCTGGCTGGGTGGCACCTAATCAGTGCTTGGAAAAGAGGATTATAGCAGATGGGTGTAGGAACTGTATGCTTCATCCTCTCTTTTTCTTAATCACCAGGCAGATCTGATCAAAGCAGTGTTTCTACATATTCGGGGTTTGAGCTTGGCTGATGCCTGCTGTTCTGCTCTTGCTTGCTGTGTTCCTGCTGTACCTTGCTCAGGAGGGTGAAGGTGGGCAGTGGCAGTGCAAACAGCCTGTTGCTTACATGGTTTATTGAGAGATTGATTCTGGGAAAATAAGCAGGTGTTTATTCAAAGAGTTTTCTTGTAGAAAAGCAGACTTTTTCAGGTACTGTTCAGAAACTTTATTACTTGGGTTTGGTAGCTGTGTGCTCTTGGGCGACAGGCAGGCAGAGTGTTCAGTATCTCTTGTATTAATATTTTAACTCTGGGTTCTGATTTTGTTCGAAGTTGTGGAAAATCCCTGGAGATGTGAGCTTCTCTGACCTACAGAACATGCTGGTAGCAAGTACCTTAATGTGTGCAGAACAACATAGTCCATAAAATAAATACACAGAGCTAAATATTAACGAGGGTAGTGGGATTTTTGACTTGTTAAAGAGTGCATTTCCCATCTTCTGAGTTTCACACATCTGTTTTCTTAGTGGAAAGATAAATGTGGCTTCAAGAACTGGTAGCGACCTTGGTACTGATTTTTGTTATACTGCTGTTCAAAACTATATGTATTTGAATGCAGCCTGGTTTCACAGTGTGTGCTTTTTCTCTCCTTAGGTACTCCCTAAATGATTGAGATGGCCAACACCATGCAAATCTCCAAAGATGAGTTGGAGGAACTTCAGGAGGCCTTTGCCAAAGTTGGTAAGTCCCAGTGCAGAGGGCACTTTGCTCCTGTCTGTTGTACCTTTGAAGTGGATTTATCCCACCCCTGTGAGCAGTGGTGCCAGCAGGACATGGGCAAACTGCTGCTCTTGTGATCTTCTCTGTGCCAAGGAGTCTCTTGGCAGCCTTGATCCTTCTGACTTGTCACTTCTAGCCAAGGAGCACAAAGGAAGGGACGTGGACAGACAGCCTGGCCCTCTTGCTCCAGGGTGGGCTTTGTTGGGTCCTGATGGCAGAAGAAATATCCAAGCAGGTGTTGCATTACTTTGTCCCAGGCAGCACTTGAGGGCTTGTACAGTGCTTGGTTCTGATGATGTTGGTTTTGGCAGATTGGCTGAGCCATTCAGATGTTAAATGTAGGTGCTGTGTTTCTGGTTTGTGCAGGTGCATTTGAAGCAGCACGTTTGGTGAGCTTGTAGGCAAAGCATCTGTTTACCTGGCCATTATGGAACAACTTGTGGTGCTAATAAAATACATTGTGGCTGCAGTGCATGTGCATTGCCCTCTGGTGGCTTTATTTCTTCTCTGGTTCTCTCCTCCCTAGCAGCCTGTGATGTGCCAGGGGTTGCACAGTCCAAGCTGCTTCTCCTGCCTTCCAGCTTTCCCCCTGTGCTGGCATTGCAGAAGCCTCTGGCAGGCTGCTTCAGGAAATGGGCAGAAAACTGACATCATGGAGAAAATTGTTTTCTGCTGGTTTCGTTTCCTGATATGGCTTACTGGAGGATCAGAGAAATGCCAGGGAGAGGCAGGATGGGAGCTGGACCATAGCAGCGTGGACTGAGGTCAGCGTATGCAGCTGGGGAACCACACCCGGGGCTGGCACTGGCAGGGAACGAGTGGCACAAGTGATCAGAGCCTGTGTTTCATTTTCCTAACTGGACATCAGCATTGCCTGAGCACTGGTTGTAAATACACATTGATAGCTCCCTCATGTCTGTATCAGGTAAACTGCCCTCTAGAGCAGGGTGGCTCTTAAAAGTCTCACCTGCTCTAGATTTGCAATCTGCAGAGAGAAGCATGAATTTCAAAGACATCCTCTCATGGTGCAGGATTCTGTGTTGGGACTTGAAGCAAGTTGCATTTTAGGCAATTCCTTCTCCTATCTTATTCTTCCCAAGACTTTTCCAGCAGGTGGAAGTGGGGTGCCACAGAGGGAGATGACTGACCATCACCCTTCTCACTGCCTAATGCGCTTCTGAGTGCGAATCTGAATAAGGCTGGGATGCAGGCAGCCCATTCTGGCCTTGGATAAACTTAAAATTATTAACCTGGCTAGAATGTGGTGGTGTTTTTTCATTTCTGTGGGGGGAAATTATTGAGATTAGGTTGGCTGGCTGCCTTTGCTCTGGAAACACTGAGAAACCCAAATCAGATCCTGGTTTGTTTTAGGAAACCAGCTCAGCCTGCTCAGAAGGCAGGTTTATGTTTGGTTTTAAATTATAAAACAGTGTCAGAAGTTAAGTATTATTGAGAAATGTGATAATTAGCCTGGACGTACCCACAAGTGAGATGGGATCTGCTAGTCCTTTTCAGTGCTTTCTGTTTTGTGTGCCTTAGGCATGGTACAGCCCAACAAGTATTGCTGTGGGACATGCCTGTCAGGAGCATCTTTAATGCTCTTGTTCCTTTTATTCTTGCCTAAAGGAGCCACATTTGCCCTGGGTTATAGAACTGGTCACTAATTGGGGACTTTCACTTGGAGCTTCTAATGCCATCTGTAGTGAATGAAGAAAAGCTGCTATTTAAAATGAAGCCTTTCTTTCATCTCCCAGCTACCTGGAAGACTTGGAACACAGCTGAGAAGCATGGTTATAGAAAAGCTCAGCTAGTTGGCTTCTAGGATGTAGTAAAGGAGATGTGGGGAGGAAGAAGCACCTCATGGGGCAGTTTCTGCTCACCAAGATGTGCACTGTTCCAATGCACAGCTCCATGGGCTTCCTGGAGACCTGCTTTAACTGTAGCATGGAGCAAGATGCTGCTCTGGATGTATAGGTTGATGGGACTTTAAAGGTGTGTGTTTGACCAGCTTTTCTGTATATGGTTGGACCGGGTCGAGACATCTGGTGATGCTGGGAGGCAGTGAGGTTTGTTACTCTGTACTCTGTCGCCACTTGCCTTCCATGCCACTTGAAGGTGTCCCCGCTCTCCCAGACAGCTGATGTGCTGTTCTCTGACAGACAGCAAAAGGCAAGAGTCTCATAGACTACCTACTGCTTGGTAGAAGCAGTCCACGGGTGAGAAACCATGGTTTAAGGTTAGTACTAAAGTCAGCTACAGCTCAGACAAACAGCTCCCAGCATCTTGGAACCAGGTATTTGTACTGGAAGTGATCCAAGTGGTAAACAGCAGTGGGGGAAAAAAGCATTTTAACATCTGAAAAAAGTAATTAAGTGGGGCATAAGGACTGTCTGGGCTTTGAAAAACGTGCAGGTTAGTGGGAGAAGAGCAGGTTGCTCCAAATCTCAGCTGATGTCTGAATTTGTTCTGTAGAACAGGTGAATGTACGTGCTTGGCCAAACAGTGGCACTTCATAGGGGAGGCATGGCAGAACAAAAATCTGCAAACTTACTCTGTTTATTTGTCTTCCTTCCCTCTGCTTCTGATAGCAGAGATAAGCATCTTTTCTGGAAACACAAAGTACTTAAAAACCCAGCTGAACACTTTGTTCGATACTGCAAGGTGGTAAGACAATGCTCTGAAATGTTAGCTTAAGGCAAATAGGGATCTGGGATCCTGCTAGAGTGTGTTCTGCTGAGCATATATCCTTAAAAGGAAACATGTGGGTTACTTTCCCCTCTTGCATCCTGTTATTTAAGCTATTTTAAGTACTTGTCTGGGAGGAAGCTGAGCCAGAGCTTGAAGCAGCTTTTGGGTTTTGTTTATTGTGGCTTTGCTGCGCCACCTGCATATGGGCAGAAGATGGTGCCGTACATCACTGCAGTGACCTTTCCCAGGTTTAGCACGCTGGCATACATGCATCTTTCAGTAGAAATAGGAAACTTCAGATGTGCTGTTGTTTCCTTTCCATCAGGCAGATTATAATGAATCCAGGCTGCAGCTTGTCTGTTAAAACAATTTCGCTTTCTTCCATTAGTAATTCTGGGCCATACGCCGAAGGGTTTCAGTTGGGACAGCTTCTATTTTGACAGCCTCTTCAGCTCTTGAATACCGTTTTGGATTTTGTTAGAGAGGGATTTTAGACCACCTTCCGTCTGATGTCTGGCCCTGTTGCAGGACATCCAGCAAGGCACCATATGGTGGGTCTGCAGTAATGCTGGAAATAATTATGGAACTTGCTGGTGCTGCAAAGGTGACAACTCTTTTTGTTTCTTTTTTTTTTTTTTTTTTTTTTTTTTTTTTTTAATGCTGCTACTTTGTACATTTCACTCTGATGCCAGAGGAAGCAGCTTCCCTATGGGATAGGGGTCTCAGACCTATTTGTCCTGTTTACAGGGCTAAAGGCTTTTTGACATGTCAAGAGGAGAATGGGTCCATCTTCCACCACTTAGTTAATCACTAGTTAAGGTTACCCGACTCTGCTACCAAGCCAAAACCACAGGCTAGCACATCCACCAGGCTTTAACACTTAAATCTGCCCTTCTGTGACCAAGAAGCTAAAACTTGAAATGAGAGCATCTTTACTGCAAAGCCAATAACTTGGTGTGGAGTCTTGCACTTGGACCAACAGACCCGTCTTGCTCGTAAATCCCACTCCCAAAGTGTCTGAGACATAGATGCCCTTTTAATCTATGAAGTAAATCAATGATTAATTTTTTCCCAGGATACTGTGCAAGAGTAACTGTTACAGGTGGGTGTTTGGAATGTCATTAAGAACTGGAAGGACATAGGTTCTTGAGACCCAAGGGTTTTGAGTGAGTTAAGGTGCATTACTCAACAGTGTGTGTCCTTCACACTTGATTACGTGCTGTTTGTCTGAGCCCAATGCAGGTGCTGAGAACCACTGGTGTGCAGCCCCTCCTGATGGGCGACATCTTTCCTGGTGCCATGCTCCTGAGTTACATGTGCTCACATGTGAATGGGGGTTTCACACGGCTCTTCATGCTGCAAAGTTCTTTTTAAAAATTATTATTTTTTCAGTGAGCAGAGGTAAACCATCTTTGAACTAGGCATACCCAGAGGACTAGGAAGATGCTGCTTTGCAGGGGTGAACAAAACCCTCAAAATGGGCAGATGTTGACCCAGACTGTAGTAAATGCCTGATATCTGCCCTGCAGCCAGGTTTGCTTTCAGGCTGAGATTGAGGTCTGCTGAGCAAGTGTTGATGGACCAGACAATGGCCTGGGCTAAGTCCTCAGTTGCATTTCAATCGGTGCTTTTAAGTTACAGTTTCTGTTCTGCAAGCAAACCAATATAAATGCAAAACTGGGGATTAATTCCTTGAGCTAGATTGTACCCCTAAAAGACATGCTGGGCTTCATATGTAGAACTGAGCTTTAAACAGGTTTAAGCTCTTTTTACCCCTGCATCTCTCCAATGTATTGGAGATGGGGACTTTGAAGTTTGGTTTCCTGCTGTCTCACCCAACAGGCTTCTGCCTCATGAAATACCATATATTGTGTTTTCCCCTTTCACTTCTGAATAGGCTCAGACATGGCACATGCAAGCCTGGTTCAGAAATGCTTCTGAATGCTTACACTAGACATGTTAAGAGGAAAACCTTTACCAAATCTCAATCAAAATCACACCTGTGATCCCACCAAGGATACAATATATATTTTGAAGTATTATTTTTCTTGGTAGATGTAAAAATTAAATTTTTGAGGTGGTGAATGGATTGAAAGAAATGATGAACAGGTGTTTCTGGATTTACCTGCTTATTTTGGCAGCATGGCAAAGGATTTTGGTTGGTTCAGTCAAGCACAAGCTAAAGCAATGGGTGATGGCTGTAGGCATGCTGAAGGTGAAAGCAAAGTTTTGGTTTGGGTCCATAGGCCCTGGAAATTAGCAAATCCCTTCTTGTCTGATTTTCTTTACTGTCTGTGAGGCAGAGAAAAGATGCATAATGTGGAGTTAGATTTAGTAAAACTGTAACAGAAGAAGCTGTGATTTATCTAGAGGGGAAATAGTTTGATGATGACATCTCAGGCTGGACTATTTAATAAAGCTTGCCTTTGTAAGCTTATATTTTTTTGGAATAAAATTCTAAAATTGAAAGCCAGACAGCAGCCTGGTGCTATCGTTAATCATTGGCCCAAACAACTTTATTTAATCGTCATTATTGTAAACACTGACATCTCATAAAGTAGTTTAATGTATTCATTCATTCACTGGAATTGATGCTCCTCTTTGGTTTAAGACCTAGGGACTGGGATGTAGGAGGGAGTACAGGTTTGCTATGTTACTTTGGATGCTTGCCCCTAAGCAGTTAAATCTTACTTTCTTGCTAACTTACAAAAACAATTTTTAAATCCCATATGGATCTGGAAAATGAGGAAGGTTTGGAGTGGTGGTGAGGACATGCAGCTCGCTGGAACATTGCTGTGAAATAAAATATAAAAACCACCACTGACACCTCATTAAAAGTAAATAAACTTTCAAAATTTGCTTAAAAAATACTTTAGAACTATCCTGATTGTTTTCTTTTATTCTTGAAAGTGCCTCCCTTTAAGCACAAATACTGATCCCGGTGTCTGTGGTGTGAGATTCCCTCTTGGACAAAACTAAATACTGGGTCTGGTGCAGCTCTTCCTTCGTGCAGCCTGGGGAGCCAGCAGGAGCCCGCAGTCTGTGGGGGTGTTTGAGCAGCAGAAGCTCTTGCTTGAGTGGAATTTGACTCAATGGCCTTAGAGAGAGGCTGCTGCCTTTATAAATAGCAGAAAAATCCTCCCATGGGGGATATGGGAAGAATGGTGGCTAGGCACCTTGCAGCACGGTGTGGTTTTGGCAGCTGGTGATGACGAGCGCTCAGCGGTGCACCATGGCAGTGCCAGGAGCTCTGGAGCTGGGGGAGAAGGTAACGCAGCTGCTTAAACACAGAGACTGCTCCCCTTTAGCCTTAAAGGACTTGGCTGATGTCTTCAGTACAGGCACCGTGTCGACTTTGCAGACTTTGTGGTTGAATGATGGTTGTAGGAGGCTGCCAGATCTCCACCTCTTCAGCCCATCCAGGGATTCCCCACCAGCAGGAGTAATCCAGGGTTGGTATCTCACCACAGCCCCAGTGAGGAGATGGCAGCTCAGGCACTGAATTAACTTCCCCAGGCAATATATATCACTTGCCTACAGCAAAGGGATTTTGGCATTTTGAGCCTGTAAACACACCCTGAATCCCTGTCTCTCTGAACATGCTGGAGGGTCATGTCTCGGAATGTGAATATGGGCCGTCCAACTGCTTCAAATGCTCTGGCTGCTCCTGGACCTGACTCTGCTGAAGCCTGGGTGGCAGCCGTGTTGTGAACCACACTCTCACCCTGGTTAGCCTGAGGAAGGAGGCACCTAACCTGTGCCTCTCCGTGGCAGCAGTAAAACCTCACTTCCCTGAAGAAAGGCTAGGGATGCTGGATTTGCCCTGTGCAATCAATAGGGGTGATGACATCTCCAAAGGGGTTGGGATCTGTTGATCTGAAAAGCTCCAGATTTACACTAGATTCTTGTTTTCTTTCCAAATCTAGTAGGCGGTAATGTCTCACTAAGCATGCAGTGCTACTGTGGCTTGGTGGTTGACTGTCAAAGCAAATGTCCTTGCAGAGCATTCTTGGGTAACATTAAAATATCTGGCTGCAATTTTCTGTCAGCAATTTTCTGTCAGCAATAAATTGATAACATCATTATCATCATGATAGAAAAAAATAAATGCAGAGCTGACTGTTTTCAGTTCAGAAAGTAAGAAGTGCTGTGTTTCATTACCATCTATTTTTAACACGCAAACCCAGCTGCAGTTAGATGTGAAAAGAAATGCTCTGGAGATCATTTATGAAAACGCAGATGCTCTGCTGTGAAACTTTTACACCAAACTCGGTCATGTATGCTGAGAGCCATCCTGGTCAGCTCTGCTTTGAAGCTGCTGTTGCCCAAAGCCAAAGAGATCTCATGGCTTGCACTGGGGACCCTCTCTGAGGATGCGCCGTGTGTATTTACAGAGTGACTTTGATTCCTGATGTGTTCTTAGTGGTGTCCATTGAATGGAGTGCTACTTGGGCTTGGTATTTTTGGTGTGGATATCCTGCTGTGTGTCCATGTCTTGCACAGATCTTGCTTTCAGCAAAGATGAATGGTCTGCACAATGTGGCCCCTAAGCAGGTATGCTGTGACCCTGTCATAGGCCAGGCTAGGAGATTCCTCCTTACCTCCATGTCTTGTGAACGTCCCTCGTGCGTAAAGCACTTTTGAGCATGGAGGCTGTGTGTCTGGGGTTGGTCCTGTCAGGGTACTGTCACATTTCTAAAACTTTTTCCCACCCCTTCTTGTCCTCAGACCTCAACAGCAATGGATTCATCTGCGACTACGAGTTGCATGAGCTCTTCAAGGAAGCCAACCTGCCTCTCCCTGGGTACAAAGTCAGAGAGATCATCCAGAAGCTCATGATCGATGGTGACAAGAATAAAGATGGGAAGATTAGTTTTGAAGAGTTTGTCTATGTAAGTGATATTTCTGAATTTCCAGCAGCTTGGGGGCACCCTTTTAGGAAAAACTAAGGAAGAGGGTAGAAGAGGTTGAACCAGACTTCTCAGCCACTTACCCTAATCTTAAGTTTTCTTTCTGCAATCTGATCACTTTTGAGGACTTGCTATGTAGGACTTTGTGCAAATCTCTGCATATGACCAGTCTTTTGTGCTGTCACTGATAACGTTTAGATTTGGAGAGAGGGGAAATATGTTGATTTTTAAACAAAAACCCAAAATAATCCACATGCTTTTCCTATATTAAAACTTTGTTGGAGGGCAAAAGACCCTTTCCACAAGAAGTGACAACTGGAAAAAAAGACTTCCAGTTCTCCAAGCTTCCTGTATTGACTGGAAGCTACTTAGTTTTTCCAGGCAACAGATGAATGCTTATTTTCCCAGTGAAGCAGTATAATTTCATTTTTCAATTTAATGGGACTACAAGTATTTGCTAAAGATTTGAGAGGGCATTTCAAGATCTTTTCCAATCTAGGCAATTCTGTGATTAGTCCTAGATGCTGATCTAGGAAAATTCAGATCCATTTGTTGCCTTAAAGGAAAGAACAGGAGTAAGGGGATAAGAGAAGCTGGAGGATGGATCTAACCTTCAACCTTTCTGTAGAACTAGGTCAGAATTTTTTTTTCTTTTAATTTTTGGGTTGTTTTGTTTTCACTTTTACAAAAGCATAACACTTCTAAGATACTGGTTTGATAGCCATCCCTTCATCCTTTTTATACTCTGATGACTGAAGGCTGAAAGAGTAATAAAAGTATGTGGAGTACATTGAGGGAGCTTTTTTATGTCAACTATTTTTCTTGATATTTCTTAATTTGTCTTCACCTTCTGTTCCTTAATTGTTTTCAGACCCTCTGAACTTTTGAGTTCGGAGTCAGCTAGTAAGTTGGAATTTGTTTGCAGTTTGTGAACACTTGCATGCTGGGTGCATGTTTCAGCTGTTGGTTTGAGCTGATCCGTAACTCTTAACTTTGCACTAGAAAGGAAGAAATAAATCTCTTCTGTCACATTTGAATTGTACCAATTATCAAGTAAATGTTAATGTCTTACGGGCAGCTAAGCTATGCAGTAGAAGCAGTGGTTAGTTGTGAGATTTTTACAAACAGAACTGCTGCTGTTTTCTAACTGAGCACTTTTCCTGGGGTTTATGGTACAAAGGATGACATGCACTGACTTGAGGTTGGAGACAAGTGACTTAGTGGTACCTCAGCATTAAAGCACATATTTTCAAAGATGGTATGCAATGCTAGTAAGTAGCCCAGCAAATTTTAAAATAAATAAATCTGTATCAAAATCCTTATGTTTTAAACCAACCAACCAGAAAACCCCAAATTCTTGGGCTCTTGAGTCTTCACTCAGCTCTACCTGGTCATTGGGGTGAGCAGTGCCATCAGGAGATGGTTTAACTGCACTGCATCATGATCTTGACTTGCTGCCTTCCCTGTGTTTAGAAGGTAAGGTGTGACAGCCAGCAGGCTGGCCTTGTGGTGACACCTCTGCAGCCAGGTGGGCAAGTCCCCTCCTCGCTTTTTAATAGAAGCACTTTATTGTTCCGCTTTACAGGACATTGCCTTTTTCTGGGTAGCGTTTAGAGAACCTGCATACATTTCATTTGTGTTTTCAGTGTGTTTGAAACTAATACAGTTAAATTTTGAGGGAGTTGCAGTAGGCTTTCAAGCCATTGAATGTATTTTTTTCCTAATAGATGCTCAGTTCTCTAGGACATCAGGGCCAATAACATACAACCTGTGCAAATGACACATGTAATCTTTCAGCTCTAAAGCATCTCTTCTGCCCTCAAATGTGAGAGTGCTTTGTCAGGTAGCCCAAGCCTGCTGTTGGGGGAGGAGGAGGAATCCTTACCAGGAGCACTTGTTACACGTCATTGAAGATTTGACTGTTGTACACTTAAAGAGAGTTGTTTCTTGGGTTGTGGACAAAAGTCTTTTGGGTGAACTGAAGTCACGGTCACACAAGCACCTGGCTTACACAGAAAGGTTAAAATTGCACAACAGCTTTCTCAGCTCTGGTTCTGTGGAAACTGCTGCATGTGTACCTGCTCTCAGACTGCAAAGGTTTCATGTATTATTTTCTTGTGGTTTATTGAAATCAACTTGAAAAGGTAAATGTATGTGAGATACTTCATGCCTAATGCTTCTGTTTCAATAGGCACTTGCACTATGTGTTTAAGAGAGTGGGATGACTCTCTGCCCGCTAGCCATGTCAAATTTAATATCACTACACCCTTGCTGAGCCCTTCACATTTGCTGGTTTTACTACAAAGTTTGCTTTAAAGCCAAGAAGAAATAGCTGTTTCTGTGGCCCTTTCATTTTTATGAAGACAATTTTTTCTTGTCTAACAGAGAGCACTTTAAATTGTAGATTTTCCAGGAGGTGAAAAGCAGCGACATTGCTAAAACGTTCAGAAAAGCAATTAACAGGAAGGAAGGAATCTGTGCGATCGGGGGGACCTCGGAGCTCTCCAGTGAGGGGACACAGCACTCTTACTCAGGTACTGCTCTGCCTTTCAGCTCCTCTCTTGGCTGAGTGGAAGCCATGTGCCCAAAATAGATCTACTACTGCCCTGCCATGTGCTGTGCTTTTGTTCTCCGATATGATCTCACGTAAAGGTGAGAGCAGGACAGAGTTAGAGGGTAATGCAAGATTAGCAGTGTGTAAATTAAATGTGTGCTTATTTGTTTTGTTAACTGTGCTTGCTGATGAAGTCCTTGTGTCACACTTGAATAAAGTTGTTGAGTAATGAGTAAATAACGGATATTCTGGTAATTGGAAGTGAAAGTCACATTTCTTTAAACTTTGTCTGACTAATAAAATAGTGTGATAATGATAGTGGGGCTTTTATTTCCCTGGGGTATTTTACACTGATTCTTTTGGGAAAATCTTTGCTATGTTATGAAAAAGCCTGTATTAAATTTATAATTGGTTATCTTAGAGGAAGAAAAATATGCCTTTGTAAACTGGATAAACAAAGCCCTGGAAAATGATCCTGACTGTAGGCACGTTGTTCCAATGAACCCAAACACAGATGACCTGTTCAAAGCTGTGGGAGATGGGATTGTGCTATGGTAAGTCATGATAGCTCCTGAATAAAAATAAATAAATTTTTAAAAAAGCCAAAATAACTTCCCAAAACTGTAATTAGGGGAATTTTCATCCTGTTCTAGGCTGTTTTTGTGACTGGTGTACGTGCATAATGTTTTGCACATATAAAAAAAAGTCTCGGTCACTCAGGCTTTCATTGTCATTGTGTGGTGCTTCAGCTTTGATATCAACATCACAAGTTGGTATTTTTGTCTAGTGTTTGTATTTTGGGCTTGGGACTGAGTTTGCTGAAAGGGAGAAGCTGCTTTGTGGGAGCAGAAATTGTCCTGGTGCAAACTCAGCCTGATGCTAGGTAGCTTGGGGGAGGGCAGATGTGTTAAATAGCCCATTTTCTTGGATGCTTAGACAGACAGTAACCTATGTGAGAGTGTTAATGACCTTATGAATTAACCCAAAACCTGATTTTCTGAGAACCCTCTTATTGCTTTTGGTAATAGCTGAACTGGTAGTAAAGTAACTTACTTTGCTGCATGCTGAAAACAGAAGAAATCCAGGGCTGCTAAACACTAGCTTCTATGTATGGGGTTTCTTTTGGTTTTGTGTTTTGTTTTGTTTTTTAAATGTAAGTGAATTAATATAGTGGAGAATAGGATCAGCCTGGAATTTCAGTAACTATATCAATATGCAAAACATTTTTAGTGGACTGCCCATTGCCTTTCATTACTTTTTTTTTTTTTTCCTTCAGCTTGTAATTATTTTTTTCTTTATTTTCCCAGTTTCAAGTAGTTCAGTTCTTCAGGCAAAGACTGAACTGAGTAGAAAATAGTTCATAATATAAAGTAAAAACTTGCTGTGTTTTCTGTTGACAAAAAATTCCTTGTGCTCACATGTGCCCTGCTAAGCTCTGGAAGTGTTTGTGCTTTTTTTGGGGGGCAGTTTTTTCTTGCTGGCAGTAGTACACCTTGACCATAGGAGGTAGCACGTTGTCTTACTAGAATCTGCAGTGGATGGTAACAGAGCAATGAGTCTTCACTAGTTCAGTGCGTGTGCTGTGAATAATTCATTTGCTCTTTTTGCTCCAGCAGCTTGAGATCAGTAGTGGCCAGTAACATGTTTAAGGTTTCAGGCTTAGCTATTCCTTACAAATACATTCTTGATAACGTAAATATTAACTTCTGATTTACACAACCTTGATTTAAAAACCAACCAAACAAACCACAAAACCAAACAGGCAAAAGGAAATGTATTGTGGTGAGTATTGTAACAGTGCATTGAGTTTTGTTGAGATTAAATGCTAAATGTTGTTTAAATATTATTGTTTTTTCTCCTATCAGCAAAATGATCAATCTTTCTGTTCCGGACACGATTGATGAAAGAGCAATTAACAAGAAGAAACTCACACCATTCATAATTCAGGTATAATACATTTCTGTATTTTTGCTGAAATTCATATTCATATAGAATTAATGAAAACAGTGTGGTGGCTCGAGGCATTATTGTGGAACTCTGGAAAGGAGCAAGTTTCAAAACTTGTATTTAATTATTAAAGGCTGTTTTGTACTGTGCATAATTGACAGTGCTGTGGATACAATTCAAAAGACAAAAATGCTAACTTAATGACAAAATGGGTAAAATGGCTGAAATGCTCTGCACACCTGATATTGCTGTGGAGATTACATATGTCACTGTCGTTTTAAAACAATATGGTTATTGGCATTGGCTCTCTGTGAATCATTTCGTAGTACAACAGGTTGTTTTTACGAGGATGCCTGTGCGTGTGTGTGTGTATAACTTAACACTTCTCTAGCCTTATTCTTGTTGACGCCACTAGAAGCAACTAACTCTGAGGCTGAAACTAAATACCAGAGGCTGAAATTAAACCCTAGTTCAGTTCTTATAGATTCAGCCTGCTGCCACCACAGCTTCGTTAAAACTTCAGCCGGAGAGTGGCCAGGAGCGTTTTCTCTGAGCTACTGCTGTTGGAGCAAGGACAAGGGGGAGATCTCTGCTCTGCTGGTGCTGGATGAAAGGCAAAGCAACATCTCCCCTGGCTGTGTCTCACTCGACTCTGCTGTTCTCAGGAGAACCTGAACCTGGCGTTGAATTCTGCATCTGCCATCGGGTGTCATGTTGTCAATATTGGCGCAGAGGACTTGAGGGAAGGGAAACCCCACCTGGTCCTTGGGCTTCTCTGGCAGATCATTAAGATCGGCTTGTTCGCCGACATCGAGCTCAGCAGAAATGAAGGTAAATTAAATTATAAGTGAAAGTGATTACTTCTAAAGCATGATCATCACATTGCTTGCGCTGTCGCCTCCAGCCCTGTCGCTTGCACTTCCCTCCCCTCCTCTCTGCTGAAAGGAGAGTACTCGCCTTTGGGTTCATCAGGGCATGTGCCAAGCTGAGTGCTCTCCAGCCTGTTTATAGCTGTGAAGCAGGTTCAGGCGGGTGGGTTGTGCCATCCTGGCAACATGTGTCAGCCTTGGAGAACTGGCTGAATGCAAATATGTAAGTCAAGATGCATCTTGGCTCGAGCCTTGCGGTGCGAATGAGCATTGCTTTGTGGTGCCTCGGGCTAGGCAGGCTTTCCTGGTGTGCTTCGGCCATAGGTACGTAATGATGTTGGGAAGTGCCAAAAGCTTCTTGCATCCTTTTGGTATTATAGATAACTGTACATCTTCCTCAAAAAGACAACAAAAAAAGGAAGGCTTCAGCACTGTGGGAATGTGTTCGCAATGACTTGGTTCCCCTAAAATCCTCCTTGTTACTGTCAGTGGTGCAGTTGAGCTCTCACTTCATTCTTGGTGGTGGGAGAACAAGGCTGCAGCTCTCCCCTTGTGCTCGCTTGGTCCTGCATGACAGCCTCCAAAATATAAACTTTTCAAATAATTCAAAGAGCTCTGCACGGGCTATCAGAGAACCCAGGTGCAACAGCTTCACTGTCTCTTATTTGAACTTCCCAGTGATGAATTGTTAACATCGTTTGGCTTAGATTGAAAATTCATGGCAAGGGGAGCATTGGCCAGCTGAAAGGGTGCTTATCTTGGCTTCTCTGGCTTTTTTTAACTGTGTATGAAACTGCTTGGAAGCACTTTTTCATTAAGACAGAAGTACATTTATGTTTAGTTTACTCTCATCAGCTTAAAAGACTGCATGCAAAATCAAGATAATTTTGTTATACAAGGAAGTGGAAAATATTTTTGCACATGGTTTTCTAGATCATTCATACTCTTCTCTGGGTAACAACCAACTCGGCAACACTCCACTAATACCCAGATTACTTTGACTTAATCAGTGGTTGGTATTGTCCCTCCCTTCTCCCCCTGAAATTTTGCTGTAGCTCTAAATCTGGAATGCAGGCTTGCCTCTTAAACTTTTTCATTCCCCTCACAAATATTTTTCTTCTAGCACTGGCTGCCTTACTTCGTGATGGTGAAAATCTGGAGGACCTTATGAAACTATCCCCAGAAGAGCTGCTCCTAAGATGGGCCAACTTCCACTTGGAAAACGCAGGCTGGCACAAAATCAATAACTTCAGCTCAGATATCAAGGTACTGAGAGCTCTTCTGGCCTGCATGTGCCTGGGAAAAGTCTGTGAGCTGGCCAGGGATGTGTCTGCATGTCTAAATGAGGCTCTTCATTTACAGACAGGACCTTTCTTAACCTTAAGACACTGAGCGGGCTTAGGAGGGTTTTATGGTATATTTAAGGTACCTCAGTGCTGTTGTCTCTTGCCATGAGGTTGAGCCCAGCGCTGAACTGTCTGAGTGTTTCCTCCAGTGCTAGTGGGATCCTGCTTGCAAAGTTGTTGCATGTTTTAATCGAGTAGAAAATTGGTATTACTCATGTGTGTTCAAATGTTCTTAATCCATCTTTTTGATGGAAATAATTTTTCAAGGTCATGCAGCTCGCTCACACAGAGTGAAATGCTTAACTGCATCCCTGGAGAGTGTGACTTCCACACACTCTTGGCAGGTGATGGCATTTCATCCAAAGTGTCATGGGCTGGAGAGAGGAAGGGAAACAAGACACTTTATTCTCTCCACTGGGCTGAGTAGAAATGGGAGTGGGGAGTCTTACAGCTGTTTTTCAGGTATGAGGGGGTGGCTCTTTTCTCTCAACGCTAGTGAGAAATGGAGAGTGGTGACTCCTGGTCAGTGTGTGGTTTTTGGACACTGGTCTTGGCAGGTTGGTGGGTCTTATTCACATAGACAGCAGTTATGAGGAGGAGAAAAGGGAAGGAAGTGGATTCCAGGCTAAAGGACTGTTGAAGTGGGGAGGGGGGTGGGGGAAAGTGATAATGAGATGTATGAGAAGCCCAGAACTCCCCCCACACACATGGTCACTCTTATTTCCAACTTCAAAATTACTTACAGCTTTGCTGATAGCTGGTGACTTGCCTGGTGCAACCTGTAGGCTGCCATGATATGCTGAGGTCCTTCTTAATGCTGAGGACTAAAAGGACTTGTAGTTGATAAGTAATTACTGCAGCTATTTGCTCCTCCTAGTTTGTGACCATCCCTGAACTCTCTCCTTTAAGCTATTCTAGCTAATGGGCAGGCACAGGAGGAAACATTCAGACTTCTTATAATGAGCTTTTTGCCTGGACTTTGTCTTTGCTGAGCCTTTCTCATTGTTGCTGCAGCAGTAGGAATGGCTGCCGGGGTTAGGGCCATCTTGGGGCATCTGGCTGTGGGGGCCATGAGAGTGAGCAGCACAGGGTCACTGCCTGCTCCAGCCATTGGAGAGGAGGTTGTGACACCAGAGCTTGCTGCTTTCAAACAGTTAAAACCCATAATTTTCATCTTAAATATTTCTAACCATTTCCCTTTCTGTTTCCTTTTCTGCTGCCTGGATTTCTGCCATCATGGCCTCTTTTAAGCTTACAGATTTTGGTAATTCAGTAAAGGTACATAAGCCAATTATGCACAGTGACTTATTAAAGATGAGCCTGAAATGAATTGTTATGCTGTATTCACCGCTCTGCAGGAGACCTGAGTTTTCTGTTTCATCCATTTCAGGATTCCAGAGCTTACTTCCACCTCCTCAATCAAATTGCACCTAAAGGGCAGAAAGAAGGAGAGCCTCAGATTGATATTAACATGTCAGGTTTCAATGTAAGTATCCAGGCTGTCATGAATACTGTTGTGTCCTCATGCTGTACAATTACAAACTACCTGTACCCTATAATTGCCCTGTGACGTGAGTTACCTGTTATTGTAATTTCTAGAGTATATAAAGCATTGGTGAGCATGTGCATACCTTGAGTATGTGCTAAATGAATGGTTGTTGTAGGCTTGATCACTACCTGCCAATTAACATATATGATTAAGAAATCATTTGTGGTTTTGCTCCATTTGGGAGCATGCTGACTTCTGATTTTGAACCACCAAGTTCAAAAAGCATAAAAGTTGAAAAGCATATAAATTTGGAAAGCGCCAGGCTAAGACAAACCAGGACAAATACATCCACAGCAGCAGGGACTAGCATGCATGCTTCAACCCTTTGATTAGTGACTGATGCCTAATGAAGGTGGGTGGAGTTGTGACATTGCCCCAGGTAGCAGTCAGGAGCTTCCTGTCTGCTTTGTAGCCCAGTCTCTTCCATGACAGTTCTTGTCTTCATCCCTGGCAGGAAAAGGATGACTTGCGGAGAGCAGAGTACATGCTTCAGCAGGCAGATCGGCTCGGCTGCCGGCAGTTCGTCACGCCGGCTGATGTGGTCAGTGGCAATCCCAAACTGAACCTGGCCTTCGTTGCCAACCTGTTCAACAAGTACCCAGCACTTACCAAGCCTGAAAACCAGGACATCGACTGGACCCTACTGGAAGGTGATGGCCATATCAGTCACAAACTTAGCAGGAGGGAAATATCTAAAGTAAACACTTGAGTTAGAAGAGGCTGTGCCCAACGGAGGTATCTCCATTGAAGTAACACCCATGTTTTGAGACTTCAGTGCTGCAGTGGTTGTTTACTCATTTGGGGCAGATGAGAAGGGCACTTGATAGACTGTTCAGGTGCTCTGACGCTTATGTGGAAGCAGTAGGAGCATTGCCACATTGCCAGCAGCCCGGCAGTCCCCGTGCCAGGGCTGGGAAGTTGATTTTGCCATTTCCTGAGATGGGCAGGAGCACCTCAGTAATGCAGTGGAATGTTCATGGGAGCACTAATTGTTGGCAGAACCAGGATTAGGGCTTTGGCTGCCTGGAACCCAGATAGCTGTTAGCTAACAACCATGTGAAAGACCTTCCTGCTACTTTTTCTTGCAGGAAGTGCAAAAGTCATGCTCTTCTGAGGCCTGGAGAAATCAAACTGATATCCAAAACTAGATATCAGGGCAACCCTCTTCCTTTGAAAAAATTATAGTAGAAAAAAATACCCTTTTACTGCTGGAAAACCTAATTGATGAGCTATGCTGCTCAAAGCTCCCTGCCTTGCAAGGTGGAAAACCATGTGCAGCTTGGAGCTTGCAGAAGTTGCATGAACCTGTTTCCTCTCATTTAGGAGAGACACGTGAGGAACGGACCTTCCGCAACTGGATGAACTCCCTTGGTGTGAACCCCCATGTAAATCACCTCTATGGGTAAGCGTTAGGCTCTTGGGAAAGACCCAACTAGATCAGACTAGAGATGTGCCCACACCAGTGTCCTGTTGCCCACAGTGCTGAGCAAAGAGCTTGAGAAAGGGTGATGGTGGGGAGTGGGAGATGCTCACTGTACCTTCCCTGCCGTCCGTAGCTTTGGGATTTCTGAGCCAGCACTTAGCACACCAGCAACTGGCTTTAAGGGCTGAAGACTGTTTATTTTCCTATCTTGTGTAAATTGGTACCTTCATATCCCAATACATTTAGATCTGCTCAAGCAACTACATTAGAGCAACTGGAACTAAATTCCCCGCCACCTAATTTTAGGGCTTAACCAAGACTTCATAGTTAGGAGGCAAGATGCTCTGGGTCCCTGTAGTCAGTGGAGAGAGGTGGCTGCCTTTAAATTTTATGTAGCAAAATTCTTCCCTGGATCTGTTGGTGATTAACTGAAACCTGATTTAGCAGATCCAGCAGCTAGCTGTTGTTAAGCATGGAGTGTTTCTCCTGTCCTGAAAACTACAGACAGAAGATTTTGAATTTTTTTTCTTTTTATGGTTGTTAAAATAGCAACAACCTGTAAAGAGTAGTAATTATCCATGATGTGACAAAGTCAGAGTGTATTTAAATCTTCAAACATTAGGTTTAATCAATGCTTTCCACTTTAGTGATCTCCAAGATGCACTGGTAATACTACAATTATATGAGAAGATCAAAGTTCCTGTTGACTGGAATAAGGTTAACAAGCCTCCGTACCCTAAGCTTGGAGCAAATATGAAAAAGGTAAGCATTCCAAAAGACTTTAAAAGAAGCCGTGGACACTAAAAATTCCTGTTTGAGGCTTCCAGTCAAGTTGAGCGTATTTGTGAGTGATTTGATGTTTAAACTCTTCTCCTGTGCAGCTAGAGAACTGTAACTACGCTGTAGACCTGGGAAAACATCCAGCGAAATTTTCCCTGGTTGGCATTGGAGGACAGGATCTGAATGATGGAAACCCAACACTGACACTAGCCTTAGTCTGGCAGTTGATGAGAAGGTAGGACCCATCTCAAACATGTAAAACTTGTGAAAGGAGTACAGGGTTTAGCAAGTTTTTTGCCACAAGAACACTGCAGCACTGGAACAGGTCACCCAGAGAGACCATAAAACCTCTGTCCTTGGGGATTTCTGAGGCAGAGCTGGACAAAACTGTGGCAGAGCTCATCCTGCTGCACATGGAAGGGTGGAGCAGACACCTCTAGAGAACCCACTGGTGGATCTGTGAACATTCTGCTGACCAGGATCATCCCTCTCTCGCCTGCTCAAGTCTGGTCTGCATACAGAAACCCTGAGCAGGAACATTTACACAACTTTTATGTTCTAATTTTTAATTGGAAATTGAGAGAGAAACATTCCAGGGCTGCTACGTAACCCCCTTCCTCATTGGAATGTGGGTAAGGAGAAATTTAATAACAGATAAAGTTGTTTGTCCTTTTTCTTATCTATTTCTGAAGAATTCTAAGATGATGCAAATATATACCTGCAAAATAGCTGCATGGTAGCTCCTTATTTGGCATTAGAGGTCGGAATACTAACTCATGAGTTGATCCACACCTTTTAGGTTGTGTGTAAACCCTATGGAGCAAATTGTCAATGATGAAACAGTTTAAAAAGTGTCCTGAGCCCAGGCAATTTTGAAAGGCTAGAAAGACTAAATGCTTTAGCAGAAATCACATTTCAGATTAAGATGGATGATTCTTCCTTTTTGATACAGAAGTTAACAAAAAAACCCAACCAAAAAAAATCAACCAAAAAAAGGGAGCTGAAACTATATGAAGACTTTCCAAGCTGTCATGGGCTCACATTGCATCCTGGCTGCATGCTCACTAGCGCTTTGCCAAGGCTCTGTGCCTAATCTTGTTCTTTCTGCTGGTTTTCAGGTACACACTGAATGTCCTGGAGGACCTGGGTGATGGTCAGAAAGCTAACGATGACATTATAGTCAGCTGGGTAAACCAGACCCTGAAAGAAGCTGGCAAGTCCACCTCCATCCAGAACTTCAAGGTGCAGGTTCACCTCTTGCATCCTAAAGGAGAGGGGTGCCCAAAAAGCATTTCCTTCGCTGCAGGAACAGCAGGGGCATCTTAGAAAAGGGTTTAAACATGACAAGATTCAGTCTCTGCTGGGAACAAAGTGGCTTCAAGCTACCGGAGAGAAGACTTTTTAGGACTGCCCATGGTGGAGAATAGTGTTGGGGCAAGAGAGCTGATGGGGTAGCAGAAGAGGGAAGGGAAGGGTAGTTGGTCTCTGGGGCAGAGGTGGGGGCTGAGATGCTGGCAAGCATTAGGGGCTGGAGCTGGCAAGCATTTGAGAGTGAGTGTAGTCCCTTGGGGACTACAGTGGGGCAGACCTGCTGCCTGTACATCCGTTATTGCTTCGTATTTTTGGAGAACTTGCAGTAAATGGGAGTAATGATCTTGTACTGTTACCAAAACAGAAGCAGCAGTTTGATTTTTTTTTTTTTTCTTTCCTGTGTTCAGCTGGGAATAATCACTGACGCTGCTGCTTTGAGATGGCTTGATTAAAGCTTGGTTTGTTGCACGTTGCAGAGCAGATTAGACATTCATCTTTACTTGTCTGCGCTTGTTTTCTCTAGGACAAGACTATCAGCACAAGCTTGGCAGTTGTGGATTTAATTGATGCTATTCAGCCTGGTTGTATCAACTATGACCTTGTAAAGACTGGTCATCTATCGGAAGATGACAAACAAAATAATGCTAAGTAAGTTTGCTATCTCAAAAGCTGTTTTGTATTGAAAGAACATACCTTCTGTGTGCTGGCCTTAAGCTGCAAGTGTTTTTACCCCACTTATAGTGGTTTTTAGTCTCTTAACATGGAACGGGCATGTACTTTGTGAAATCTAATTGCTGTCCCTGCCCATAACGCTGGAGGGAGTAGTTGACTGGAGTCTCTTGCTTGTTGAGAGAAAAGCACTCCAACCCAAGCCGTTCTTAGCAATGATGATCTTTCTCACCTGTTTGTTCAGGCATATGAAGTGTTTGGGGTTTTGAAACTGAACCTTTGTGTGTCTCACTCATGTCTCTCTGAATCATTGTAGGCTGTCAAGTTTAAGGTGTGCCTATTAAAACATGCCTTTGAAATGTGTGTTCTGCGACTGTTCTGCAGTGACAGAATGACAGTAAAATTTCTTGCAAATAATAGCCTTGCTTGGTTATTCCTAAAGAGCAAACAGAAGGGGAAATTTTAATGTCAGCTGATTAATCCTTGATTATACATACTATCTATTAGCCCTAACAAATATTAATTACATTTTTTTTAACTGTTGGTAAAGGAGACTTGACATTCAAAGGTCAATTTGAACATTAAACACTTTACTGTGGAAAAGGAATACAGCAAAAGATCAAAAGACTTTTATAAAACAGATGTGATTGGACTGTTGCACATCTCGAATCTTAATAAAGAGGATAGTAAGTAAAATTATGTTGGATAGGGCAGGAACTGATTTGTCATTTATTGGTAGCAGTCTCAGTGCTGACCCACTCATCTTTCCATGGTGAATAGGTATGCTGTGTCCATGGCAAGAAGAATCGGTGCCAGAGTTTATGCTCTTCCAGAAGATCTTGTGGAGGTGAAACCGAAGATGGTCATGACTGTGTTTGCCTGCTTGATGGGCAGAGGAATGAAGCGAGTATAAAAGGGTTGATCCACGTAAAGAATAAAAAAAAAAAAAGAAATGAAATGCAACAAAAGCCCAACCTGCCACCCTGGGTGTATGAGTAGCAGATCAGCTGTGACCATGTTGAAATGCTGTTGGCCTAGGAACTGTTGAAGTTCAAAAGACTTTGTTTTGCTTTGCAGGACAAACTCTTATAAAAATTCTCAGGGAGAGGAGTTTTAACCAACAGACGTGCTCTTTTCCCAAAGGAAAGTTTAACTTATCAAGAGCTCACAGAAATGCATTCATAACAGACCTGCATCTTGCAATACTGCTCTGGAGATGTTTTCACCCCATTATTTCTCAAATACTTGGTACATTGTGTTTTTTTTTACCCCTGAGGGCTATAAGGTGGTTAGTATGAGTTATAATGGAAACAAATCTAATTTCTGTCTGCAATGCAGTTTAATTTCCATCATAGGGTCCAAGCATATTCTAGGTTTGACCACTTCCTTAACTTTGCAAATAAAGCTACAGTACAAGTTGGGACCTGCAGGCCAGCTCGCAATGCTAAATGAGTAAATATGTAATTAGGAAGATGGATCTTTCTCTGGTATTCTCTGTACATGGTGCTTTTTTATACATCTTAGTATTTTGATTACTTTACAAATAAAGCATGGCAGTTTTTTCTCTTGCTACTTATAGAAGAGATTTTTTTTTTTTTAAAGTTATACTATATATGAGAATACCACCATCCTTGGACCTCTCACAGTAACATATAATATCATGGCACAGTTACACCTGAGAATGGAAGTGAATGCATTTTTGTATGCATCTTGGTTGAGTTCTGTGCACCTAGAAAATAATTTTTACAAAAATCTGCATGAAAACTACAACTTTTTTTTTATTTAAAATGCTGTTGGATATAAAACCATACTACATTGCGGGGAAGTTTTGTGCAGGGAAGAGGCAAATGTTATAAACAGCAGGGTTCAATAAACTGAACAGCAAATGTGCTGGAACATAAAACTATTTTTACAGATAAAAGGAACTGTTGTCGCCAAAGAAGGAAGATGCTGTATCCATAGGATTTAATATTATCTTGCTTTGGCAAGCTGTTTGCTATATTTTGAGATCATATTGCTATTCCAAGCTATACAAAGTGATGTAATATGGTGGCAAAGCATTAGTTGAAATAAAAACATTTAAATACATGCTTCTCTCCTTATTTACACTGATCCAGCATGGCAGCCTGTCCTCAGTTGCTTTTAGCTTTGCTTTGGTTGATCGTTGTTTTGCGCCAGGTCCATTGATCTGTATGATGCCCTGGAACTGGTGTGTGCTTCAGGAGCTCCTGTTTTTTAAAATGGGCACTGGCTGCGTGGTTATTCTCAACTTATGTTTTAGTAAAGCTTTACCTTTATGGTAGCTTCTGTAAAATCTTGCTCTTGAAATCTTACTGCCTGCCCAAAGATGATGTCTATGGGTATAGGGTAAAAGCCCTGTAGGGCAAAACCCAGAAGGGAGAATAAAAGTTGTTTCCTGTGTTAGGGATATGCTATCCAAGCTTGTTTCCAGAAACCACAGGTTTGGCTGGCATGATTTGGGTCTTGGGGTGCTGTGGTGGGAGAGGGGATGCCCAGCAGGCACCGGCTCTTGGGGGGGATGTGTCTACTAGCTGTGTCCAGCAAGGCTGGAACAGGGCTATGGGTGCTAGCGGGATGTGGTGATCCCAATGCACCCATTTTTTCACTTGTGCAACCCATGGGTGAGAGCCTGGGCATCTGGTGAGCTTTTTGTAACAGTGGCCTGACAACACAGAAGTCCTCAGAACCACCAGTGGCTTTGATGAAAATAAAGAATGATTTGCGTGAGACTGGTGTCATGTAAACAAACCTGTGGCCTTAACTATATAAACCTGGTCCAGGTTATCCCACTCCTGACCTGTCTGGGATGTTTGGGGTTTTTTCTGTGGTGAAAACAGGTAGGTGTGTTTTGTGCAAGAGCATGTTGCAGCTCGTCTGCTGATGAAATGGGGATGAGATTGTGGACTAATCCAGATTGCAGGTTAGTGCCTGGCTTCCTCTTTGGGCATCATCTTGTGCAAACAAAGTGGCACAGCTGTGGGCTTAGGCCACTTCAAAACTCCCACAAGCCAAAGACTTGGAGTGTGGGAACCCAAATACCAAGTATGTCATTCCCCATCCTATGGTGTGAAGGTGCTGGTGTGAAGGCACCCTCTTCCAATGCTGGGTTATCAGTGCTCCTGAGCCATGTACCTGGTTATATCTTCACTTTTCTTTTTAAGTCAAGGAGAAAAAAAAAAACAAAACAAAAAAACAAACCCAAAAAGACCCCCAAGCCCCTCTTGCTGTGACCTTGTCCGCTATGACAAACTGGTGCAGAAGCAGATCCTGCTGGAAAGTGATTTCTCTCGAAGCAGATGTTACACAGATCATCTGGAGCCCAGGGTAAGAATTGAATGGCTTCCCTTTGTTCTCCTCTTCGGGTTTTTCAGGTTATTAAGTGTAATCATATTAAAAAGCTTATTTGGGACCCACAGAGCTCTCCCTTGGCAGCACGGTGGGGTGCTGTGGGTGTCTTTGTGCCCTGGATGAGTTGCTGCAGGTGATGTAGCAAAAGCTCCCATCCCACGAGAGCTTTTTTTTCTTTCACGGCCAGATGCCCTGGTTTTTAGCTGGAACAGAGCTGGGTTTCTTTTTAGCAGCTAGAATAGTGCTGCATTTTGCTTTCAGCCTGGGATTTGTTATGAGAGAAACACTAAGAACACACCAGTGTTTGCATTTTTGTCACTGGAAGTGAAGGACTTCCATGTTCTGTTGGTCTACATCAGCAAGATCTAAGGGGGTGAGGAGTATTTAAATTAATAAGCTAAATTGTTATTTGGGTATGCCAATGGGATATTCCATATCATATAAATTCATGGTCAGTATATTCATGAGGGTCTCTTCCTTTCCTGCTCTCTCTGGCTTTCACTCGGGCTCTGGCTCTCCCAGGATTGCGGTTTCGGTTCAGAATTGTCGCTCCTCCGGGAGCGGTATCTGGGAACGGGCAGGGCTTGGTCAGCAGGTGCTGAGCAACTGCACTGGGTATCACTCATTTTCATGTTTTGTTACTGTTATCATTATCACCGCTATTTTAATATCAGTATTATTTTAAGTTTTATTTTATTCCTATTATTAAATTGTCCTTATCTCACCCTATGAGTTTCCTTGTCCTTGCTCCCCCAGTCCTCTCCCCTGTCCCCTGGGGGTGGAGGCAGTGGGTGAACGGCTGTGTTGGCTGCTGGCCCTGGGCCAGTCCAGTGGAACTGTCACATCAGATGAACTTGTCTCCCACAGAGGCGCGGCAGAGCTCAGCCTGGGCTCGGCTGCCATCCAGGGGCAACCGCTCGCCACTGCAACCAGCTGCTCGCCGGCTGGGATCGGTGCCGCCGGGCAGGGACCCTGCGCTTAGTGGGGAGCGGGGTGACCTGGGGGTGCGGGGTGACCGGTGACCCAGGGCCGGAGGACAGGGGAGCCTGGGGACAGCTTGCAGCGTAGAGGACGGGCAGTTGTTAACGCCTAAAAAGGTGGAGGGCTGTGATGCTTTGGGAATTCCAAGTTTGGGACAGGAGAGTGCAGAGATGGAGCTTCTTGGAGAAACTTCTGGGTTTAGTGCTTGCAACTTTATCTAGTTATCTGTTTTCCTTGTTTGCTTTGAAAACGATGGTTGGAGTGAGGTGCTGCCTCCTTCTCAGCTCCCCTCTTCTGGGCAGAAATCTTCCTGTGCCCCTCCTGCAGCTGGTGCTCAATGCCACATGCTCATCTTTCCACATCTTTAATGGCCAGATGCAAATCTGCTGTTAGGTGCTGGTCCTTCAAAGCATGCAGAGAGAGAGGTGCTGGTCCTTCAAAGTGTGTAGAGAGAGCGGTGCTGCTGGGAGCACAGCAGGGATCACTCCATCAAAAACAAGAGGATCGTGTTTATTGGAAGCAGCAATTTCTGTACTGTTATGCCTTGTGGGCTTCAGAGGTGAAAGCTGGTATGAGGGTTAGTTGAGTGGTAGGGGCATAATTTTTCTAAGTGTAGGAGATGAAAACGGGGCAGGTGAAAGGGAGGAATTTGTCAGGGAGAAGGAGAGAGGCTGGTGCACCTGGGAGGAGACACACAGGAGTCGTGCCTGCTGCAGGGGTCAGGGGATGGGATGGGATGGCACCAGCTGGGAGCACTCACTGCTCGAAGCACCAGGAGTGCCAGCAAACCCTCTTGGTGCTTTATTGCACGAAGCCTCACTTACAGCCAGCTGGGAATTTTCCACTGGTACAATTTTTTCATAAGAAAATATGTAAACAAAGTTTCCCACAAGAAATCGCGTACGGTTTCACTGAAGGTGGAGCGATATACTGTAAGTGGAGTCACATTGCTGAAAACAGTGCTCTAGTGATTTATAGCACTGGCTGGAGGTGTGCTACAATTAAGGTCAAAATTCTTGGGCTTTGGAAGTAACGTGCATCTGTCCTTTCTTGCCTCTTTTATCTCCTGGTACCAGGTTAAAGGGGGAAAAACAGATGCTCTGACAATTACTGAATGGGAAAGCACTTCCTTCTTGTGCTGGATGTGTTTAAGAAATGGGCTAACTCGAATAAAAATTTTGGGTGAAAGCAAAGCAGAGATCTCCCAGTGAAGGTCCAGTGCAGGGCAGGCAGGATAAACCTTTCTCAAAAGAAAACCCCTGGCAAGCAAGCTATCAAAATAGTTCTGCCAAACACTCCTAAAATCTCTAACAGGAGCCAGAGGTGTAAACTTTAGCACGTTTCTTTGTTCCTGCAAATCTTTTTCCTCTTTCATATTTGATTATTTGCTATTATTTATTCAATTCCTTGGCTTTGTTTGTTCAATTACATGCTTTTGTTTCCGAGGTTTTTTTTTTAGCAGTGTCGGCTTTGTTCATGCTGAAATATTTATTTTTTTTTTAAACAGTCAGACTTGCTGCTGCCTTTGTGATTGCACTTTGTCCTTAATCTCAGAGATCTCCTTCAAATGCCTCTCAAAGCCCAGACTGCATCTTCAGGGCCTGTGCTTTTTGATGGACATTTTTCTTGTATTCCTTGCAAGTTTCACATTTTATGGATAAAAAAGGTAGTCACGTGTTCTTCCCAAGTGTGCTGTATGCAACTTGTTAAGTTTTTCTATCGCTGCTTCTTCATAGCACGGAAGCAGGAATTTAGTTGCACTCCTGTTCAGTGTTTAATGACATGGTGGTGTAAAAGTGGAAGGAATATTTCTGCAAGCATCCAGAGGACACCAGGCTCTCCTTCATCTAAACTTTTCACCAATTTATATTTTTCGATAGAAAAAATCAAACTTCATAGGGACTTTAAAAGAGGGAGGAGGTGGATTTTGCTTGCTTGTTTTTTTACTTCTGCCTTTTTCTATTGTAGATCAATAGCTGTGAAGAATCCAAAAACAAGAAACAAACTGGAGATTTTTTTCCCACTACCTCTCAAAGTATGTGAAGTTGAGGAAAGTGAGGACGGTGCTGAGTGCACAAACAAAATGGTGAAACAGCACAAACAAAATGTAAGCAAAAATGTATTGACCATTGCATACTTTGCACAAATTTAATCTCAAATCTGATAACCAGGAAGACACAGTGTGTGTGGTTTTGTTGTGCAGCCCCAGTTTGTCCCTTCACTGGTGCAACGGCAAAGGTTGATCTAACTCTGCACTCCACGACAAGTTTCCCTTGTCAAAATGTGTTGATTTGTGTGTTTTCAGTGCTAAGTAAAGGTTTATTTCTCTCTTGCCTCTTATCAGCTTGAGATAATTCCTCTAAGGACAGGGTAAAATGTGGTGCGGCTGCCACACGTTCTGTTGCTTCCTTCCATGAGTGCTCAGTAAATATTGGGCATGTTTTGTGACAAGTGTTTATACAGCGATAATTGCTGAAAATTTGGTCATCTCTCTGCAAAGTTATCGAGGTGTTCTTGCTTTTAGAAGTCAGGTGAGAAGTAATCACTGAAAGCATTGTGGAGAAAAAGCCAAAGAGCTGTAAAGAACAAGTTCCTTAGACCTGGCTGCGTGGCCACCAGCCCGCACGGCTGATGGCAAAGTCAGAGGAGGGAGGCAGCTAGCTGGTATGGCACTGGTGTGATGCTGTGTCAGAGCTTGTTGACAAAATGCAGGGAGACACAACTCATACAGACCATCCCTGAGACAAATGAGCTCTTTGCAGCAGTGGATGCAGAGCTGTGTTAGCTGAGGCTCAGTACTGCGAGAAGCAGCTGAGCCATAAAATGTTTTACTTGGTGACTTTTTTGCCCACTCCTCCAAAACTGTCTTATAATCTAACAGCAAAGCATCTCATATGTCAGCTGTGGGAAGCTACTGCACGTTCACAGAGATGCTGATGGACTGAGCTTTTTCTAGGGACTCTAGATGTGGTGGAACACATGGAATTTATTCCTATTTCAGCAGTACTCATCATATCCCCCACGCAGGTTGAGCACAGGAAGACAGTCCTTCCCTGAGAGGTCACATGTGGCTGTGGTCAGTTGGGAAACAGGGGGGACAGAAGCTGTGGTGGGGCCACACTTCCCAGCCCCACGTCACCCAGCACAAGCAGCAAACCTGAACTTGTTAATGTGAACTTCTCCTCTGCACATGAACGTTCACGTTGAATTTTGATATTAGCACTTCAGAATTTAGCCTTGCCCATGAATGGCAGCATTTATTCCTATATAATAAAATCCCTCTATTTCTGTATAAAACCCACCTGTAATGAAAACCATTGTTCACGAACAAATAGCAAGAAAACAAATAAGTGAGCTCCACTTTATAATTTAAACATTGTCAAAATGTGGCCATAGAGGTGTCCCAACCCCACACAAAATACCACACGTGGCAGATGAGTGCCAGTAGGATGACCTTGCTGGGGAGAGCTGGAGGCCTGGGAGACACACTGGTACTGGCCATCCTGCACTTGTCTTCGCTTGCCGACTCAGGTGGCACCGTGCAGTCCATCAGGTCCCCTGGATGAAGGACATGGAGCACTGTTGTGTTGTGAGGGCCCAGGAAGGCACAGTGCAGCCCTTCGATCACTCCCCTGTGTGTTGCAGTCCACCGCAAGAACCAAAGCATCTTGCAGTCGCATTTCCAGGGGTTGTGGGATAGAAACACGTACTTCAGTTTTGGCATTTCAGCGAACAAGCGGATGGGGAGGGAGCTGAGGTTGTTTTTGCTCAGGTGAAGGAAATGCAGCTTGTTTATATACGAGAAAGCAGAATCTGAGATCGAGGAGATCTGGTTGTTGTTCAGGTACAAGCTTCTCAAGTCTGAAGGTGCAGTTGACAGCAGTGATTCTGTTGGCTTCAAGGTGCATGGTCTTGAGCTGGATCAATCCGTCGAAAAGCTGATTAGGCAAATCAGCAATGAAGTTGTGTCCTAAATTTAACATGCCCAATCTGAGAAGCTTTGTAAAAGCACCATTTTGAATGATCCGTATCCGATTCTTCCTGAGATTCAGCTCGTACAGGCTTTCCAGGTCCTTCAGGGAATCTCTGCCAATGGCTTCTATGTGGTTGCCCTCCAGGGACAGCCTTGTGAGGCTGGAGAGGTTCCTAAAGGCTTGTGGGACATACCGTATGTTATTGGAGGCTAAATTGAGTCTTTCTAAAGAAGGCAGGTGTGAAAATAGAAGCGGGTGGATTTCAAAGATGTTGCAGTGGGACAAATCCAGGCTGATGAGGTTTAATAGTCCTCTGAAAGTGTTTGCATGCAGGTAGATGAGGCGTGAGTTCCTGTTGAGGTGCAACTCTCGCAGCTTGCTGAGAGCATGGAAGGTCCCTGGGGATAGAAAAGTCAGATTGTTTCCGTCTAGCCAGAGGCTGTGGAGGAAAGTCAAGTTTCTGAAGCTGTTGGTGGTGAGAATCCGCAAATAATTATTGGAGAGGTTTAGAGAGACGGTGGATGCTGCTATTTCTCCAGGGAGGGCTCTCAGTCCAGCTCTGTTACAATGGATAATCTCTTCAGGTGCACATTTGCACATGCTTGGGCATGAATCAGAGACATTCAGATTCAGTCCAACCTTTGCTGCACAAGTAAATATAAATATAACAAGAAAGAACATGACCAGCCACAAGTCAGCCACCACGTCTAACACCTGATGGATAGGAGAGAAAGAGGCAAGAAAAAGAGCATGTACCTGTTGGATAGGTGAACCACAAGCATTGCAGGGTCGGTTGGGATGTGGTCAACAGTGAACAGTGAAAATAAATTAGCTGGGTCTTCCCGCTGCAGACCAATGGGGATAAAGTCTTTAGGCGGATAAAAGCCGATTAAGTGCCATCCTGCTGTGAAGAGCATTAGAGGCAGGAAGACTTCTCAGCCAAGCATCATGCTCTGACACTGTTTTTTTTCCCATCTCCTGCCCTCTACAAACAACAGCAGGTAACAGACTTCCCTTGGGATCTGTCTGGGAGAGCCTCCTGCTCCTGGGTTGATCACTGTTCTCGGGATCTGCTTGGCAATTTGATCAAAAAACGTATGGTTGGGGGTGGGGGATGACGACACAGGATTTTTACACTTTTTTCCAGGTAGGGCTTCAGTAAAGGTGGCTGAGAGTGGTTCTGCTATCCGAGATGGGGGCTTGCACCCTGGTGTGGCTGCACATGCTGGCAGATGTCCTGGGCTCAGGCCATGATCTGGACCCCAAGGAAAGCAGAGCTGTGACTCCTCTGCAGTAAAACAGGAGGCTGTTGGGAGCTGTGCAAGCCTCATGCTTCCTGCCAGCTGGGAATGTGTGGGGGAGTTCTGTGTCCCATTGGAACCTCTTCTCAGGATAAGCCCTGAGCCACCTATGTGGGGTAAAAGCTGATCCCCATGGGTGAAACACAGAGCACCCCAAGGACATGCTGCCCTTCCCAGGCTGCTGCCTGTCTCCAGAGGGTCTGAAGGTGCCACTGAGCAGCTGAAGCTGGGCTTGGATCCCTAAAAGCCTGTGTCCTTGGGCACCTCCCTGGTTTTTATCCTATATCCAGAGTGCAAAGGAAATTTGATTGATGCACCTGGCAGCCGGGGCTCAGCAATCTGCAGGCTGATTATTTTGCTTACAATGCCAAGAGGACTAGACCTGGGCCTTGCAGCTGATGTGTCAGCAGAGCAACCAGTGACATAGTTGCTGCTCTTGGTTTTTCTCACTCTTTTAATTTTTGTTTTCCACTTTGCTTCTCTCTGCTGGATTTCTCATGTTTTTGATGTGTTTGAAGCACATTCTTTCAGCCCCCTTCCTTCAGCTGCATTTCCCTGCTCTTAATTTCTTGGTCTGTCTCAGTTTTTTTTCTTTTTCATGTTTTGCAGATTTGGGTTTCCTTTCTCCCCACTGCTCTGCCAGCTCTGTCCAGACAGTGGCTAAAAACCCAAATATATGATATGCCCAACAGTAAGTGTGAATTGGACAAACTTGCAGATTCATTATTTTCTTGGGTGAAGCAGATGAGGTTTCCTGTGCTGTTGAATCCCTGTGTTGGCTTCAGCTAGTTCTGTTTTCTTCTTCACTTTTTCAAGTAACAACTCCCCAGAGAACTGCTTCTCCCTGGAAGCTTGGCTGGGATGGTCGTGTTGTGTAATACAAACCATCTTCCAGCTGCAAACATCATTTATTTAGTTACACTGGCTTTGCCACAGTGTTACTAGGGACCAAAAGCTGGTTTTCATCCCGAGAGCAGTGATGACAGCATCTTGCCAAAGGGCTTGTCCTGGAAACCCTGTAGGAAGGTGGGAAAGTGTGCTGCTCACCCCGTCCACCTACTCATGTTTGGGGCCATGTCAAAGGTTTAGATAGGTGAATCTTTGTTTTCTGTATTCCTGTCCCAGCAGGGACTGCTCCTTCAAGGACATAGCTTTGGAGGGGTGTCCTGCTGCTGGGATCTCCGTGGCTTCTCTTTAACTCCTGCTGCAGCGCAGCTATGAAGGTGCCTGTGCATCCCTGTGAAGGAGGAAGGTTCTGCTGGTCTCTGTGCAGGGTGAGTGAGCTGCTCTGTGTCTGCTAGGAATGGTCTCACCTCTAGCTAAAGTTTTTGTAGCTCAGGCTGAATGAGATGGATGGCTTGCTCTGGTCCCCTTTTTATTCTTCCCAGGCTTTATTTCTGGTTGTAATTCTAGCAGTGTTCTAGCCCTTATTTAAGCCCAGTGCTCTCTCTAAGTCTCCTTGATTTCATACTGGAAATTTTCAGAGACCAAAAGCATGCAGCTCTTGGAGCTCATCATTGCCAGGCATTGCTTAACTGGACTAAAACATAGTGATGAAACAGGACCACACAGCTGCAGAACGTCTCCTTGCTTCAGAGCCTATAGGCCCAAGGAAGCCCATAAGTATCAAAATAACCAGATTTTTACATCTTGTAATGGGTCTGGCAATTCCAGCTGGTCCCTGTAACAATTCCATGATCCACAGTGGGTGGCAGCTGCCTTGCCAGTATTTCAGCTGTGGCTGCTGCCTGGGCTACACTTAGTGATGGCACCTCTGGTTGCAGCTGCCTTGGGGATGGAAGCAATGCAGGGGTGTGCCATCGCTCAACACTGTGGAGAGCCGAACCTTTGCTGGGGGCTGAGTGTTGATCCAAGATAGTGACTGCAGGTGTATCCTGTGTGTGCTGCAGTGCACAGTGCTCTTCTGCAAGAAGTGCTCAGCATCACCTGACCAGCTTTGGCTTCCTCAGCATCATTGCCGCAGTCAGCAGTAGCTGATGCTGCTATCACATTGGATGCTGCAGAGACAAGGTAAAGACATGGTCCTTGAGAAGAACCATCACATGATTTTTCTCTCTAGCTACCTTTTTAACAAATACTTTCCTGCTATGGTCCATTCCATTATGGACAGTCAGATTTTAGGCTGTCTTTTCCAGGCCCAGCTCTTTGTGCTCTGCACACGGGGGTTTTGGTTGTCTGACTCCATCTGCTAGGAGGGCTTTCTGGAGTGCATCATGTGTTTTGGCTGAGGTGTCTCATCCTTCTGGCTCTAAAGGAAAGGCTGAGCCACTGCAAATCTGTTAAAATGTATTCCACCCATTGCATGACCATGATTGTGTTTTGTCTTCAGTCACTGATTTATCTGCCATTTGGGATTTATAGCCCAGCACACCCACTTCAGAAATTGTTTGTAGCTGATGTCAAGAGCCTTGCCTAATACTGTTGATTTTAAGGAGCTGTATTCTCTTTACAGGATTGAGGTTTGATACAAGCAGTCCAAACACCTACTTTGAGATAATCTTGCTGGTGGTCTAAAGGAGCAAGTTTTGTTTTCTTTAAACTTTCTGGTGGGCAAAGGTGGGGTGAGCAGAATTACTTAATAGTTTTGTTGATTCAAAGAAGGATTAAATAAGTTGGAATACCTAATTGTCAGGAGCATTCTGACTTCCCCAAAGATTTATCTAGCTGTTGAACTCTCTTTTATGTGTATCCTAGCTTTTTTGGTACATAAGAGAAATTTCTGACAAAAACACCTAAAAAGTACGGAATTATGCTTGCAGTGAGTGTAGTTCAAAACAGCAAAGGAAGATTTTTATTTTTAAAGGATCTCTGGAAAGAGACCTCCTGGGTATTCTGCAGCTCTATAAAACTGGCCACAGAGTCCTAGCTCTTTCTAAAAAAAAAACCACTTTGACACCCTAAAAAGAAGTGTGAAGTATGGTTCCACATCCTTTGAATACCAGGTTATTTAAACATATATTAATACTAAGAAAGCTGAAGTTAAAAAGGAAGGCACTCGCTCCCACAGGCTGTGGGCATCAATATCTTGACTTCTGCTGCTCATCACAGCAACTGGTCTGGTAGAAGTGAGCAGGAAAAAATTACCTGTGAGGAAAAATTGTTCTTTATGAAAGCAGAATGAGGGTTCCCATTGTGATCTGGTTGAGCAGGTCTCAATTGCAGAACTGCTGTGCTCCAGACGTAGCAGTGTCAGCAGGATTTAGGCTCTATGCCCATTGTGGGCAAGCCCTGGTGCCTGGTGGTTTATCCTTATCTGGGGCCATGGCTCAAGGCTGTGCAGCACTCAGGAGCAGAGCTCTGGCCAAGTCCTGCTGCCTTCAGCAAGGCCAGGAGAGCCGCCGTGCTCCCCTCGAGAGTGGGCAGCAGTGCCTTTAATAGCAACGAGTGTGGCGTGTTTTCAAAGCCACTTATGTGCTTGTTTTCTTTACTACTTTTAGTAACTTGTAAAATGCTTAAGGCCAATTATTTGAACAAACAATGTCATGGAGGATAGTCTCAGTCTTGGCAGTGCTATCAGCTGGACACAAACATCTCATAAAAGAAATGCTTTGGAAAAGTTTTCTGCATGTTGGAGGTGGAAAGAACGGCCCTCTTCCCTCCAAACTGCCTCTACCACAGTCTAGACACTGAACTGCTTAAAAAACTGACTTCTTTCAGCAGATGAATGGGACCAGAGCTCTCAGACACCACCCTTTGATGGGTCTTGGCTGGATGGCCTTTGTGTTCACTGCTGTGCTGCTGTGAAGTGGAACAGCAGGGCTTTCTCCAGGCCTGCTCAGTGCTTCCACATGAAATCGTGGCTCCAGGAGGGGAAGTGAAACACTGACCAAGGTCTTCCATTTAAAAATGCTGGCAGTTCTTCCTCCTGGCCAAAACACTGGGTTTGCAGACACCCACTGTCAGAACTGATCATGCTTCAGAGGTAAGTGGGATTGGTAAGACCCAGCATGTCAACCAGCATGCCAAGGCAAGAACCACAGATGCTGGGTGTGAGCAGGACTCACTGCCTCGGCCAGCAATTTTCAGCTGGTCAGTGCTCACAACTGCTCTCCTCCCTAAGGCCTCAAAAAGGATGCAAGAAAGTAGCCTTCTCTTCAGGAGTGCTCTGGGGTTGGGGAAGGACGAGGTAGATGCTCCAATCTTACTCACCAGACTGAGAGATTAATCCCTAAAGAAACCCTTAAACAAACAAATGCGGGAAGGAGGAATGCGAATAAAAGCTTACAGAGCGCTGGGGGAACCCAGCTGCAGGCAGATGGTTTTGGTGAGTGTGTTCAAAAGGTCTGTTGTTCAGCACAATGCAAATGCACCATCCAGCACGATGGAAATCATCACCCCCCAGGCGTGTGTGGGGGCCCAGGTCCTGCTGCCAGCCATGGGACCAGAGAGTCAGGGCACCAAAGGGTTCAGAGCCATGCTGACCTATATTGGGTCATGCATCCTGGGAGGGCACGTTTATGAGAGGTTTTGTTTGGTTTTTTTTCCCCCCTTTTGCTTTCTCCAAAAGGAACAAATCAAGCCCATGAATACAGTCTGCATCTGGATCCCACATTGCTTTGAGGATTTGGCAGGCTGGCAAGGTTTAACCTCAAGAGCTGGCTCGGACAGTTTGCTGGCACAGCTGGATACGCTGCCTGTTCGGAATATTCCATCCCTGACAGCAGCACTTCCCTGCAGAAGACCCAGGACTTGGAGTGCATGAATCTTTTTCTTTCCTTTTTTTTTTTTTTTTTAATTTGTACAATTTATCAGAATTTGCTGTTTGAATTGTGCGTGTGTGTGTGTGTGGCATTTTTGGTTTTCAGGGGTTTTTTGGGTTTAGGTTTTTGGTTGCTTGTTTTTTGTTGTGGGTTTTTTTTTTTTGGTGGGGGGGGGTTTTTTTTTTTTTAGAACACTTCTAGTGACCTCTTAAGGTACATGAGCTTGAGGACAGAAAGGTAAACCTGAGAGTGCTGCGTGTGAATATGCAGCAAAGTTTCTTGCTTGTCTTGAACTGTGATTTTTATTTTTCCTTTGTATAAAAGACATGCATAAAATCCTTCCCCAAATACACACCCTAGGAAGCACTAACTCCTCACCATTTACCATCAAACCAATTTTCCTGTGGTGAAAACTCCTAGCTTTCACAACTTTGCAGCCAGATGAAGAGTAAGAAGCCTGAAGACTCTGCCCCTGTGCTGAGCTGTGTGCTGGGCTCTGGTGCAGCAGATTTACCAGCCTGGCTGTGGAAGCTGGACATGTCCTGCAAGCTCAGGGGACATCAGCTCAGCTGCAGCACTAAATGGCACAAGGTTGGCTTGTGCAAAGACAGCTTGGGCATGTGTCAGGTGTACCTTCTATTGCACAGCCAGTAGGGTACAGGTAATGCTCAGAAATAGTGAGAGGAAGATAAAAACAGTGGGGGAAATAGAAGAGGGAGAGGATTTGTACATTGGCTAAATAGGGCTTTGGAAGGAGAAGTTGGGATCAGATAAGGAATCAGATGCATTGAGCACTGGTGGGGGGAATAGTGGAAGCAGGATTTTGCAAAGGGCAGCCTGAGGTATGACCCCCATTGCACCAGGTACATCAGGCCCATCTCATCTACCAAGAGATATGAACCCAGTACCTATTTTCAGTTTTGGAAGTAAAATAGAATAGACATAGTCGGTGTCTGTGAGGATCAAAAGTGCATCTGGAAAGGGAAATGTTATATTTAAATCTAAACAATTTGTGTTTGTTATCTTTGCAAAATAAACATTCTCATGCATTTGACTTTTTCCCCTGCTTCCAAAGCACGCTGCATTTTTGATAAAGGACACGACAAGATCTTCCACCAGTTGTTTGTGTGCAAAGCAACTAGCAGAAGGAACTCCTGGCTGAGGGTGTCCTCTCACATACTGTTGAGTAATGCAAATTATAGTGGTTCCAGAGTGCCTCCCCTCCTCCTCTGCCTTTTCCATGGCAACCTCAAATAAGGATGGAGAAGAATGTGTAGGAAAAGGAAGAGGAAGGGATGCCCCAAAATCAAACTAAATATTTATGGAATGGGTGAGTGTGTGCACTGGGGAGGTTCATATCTATCTCTAGATAACAAGGATGTGTTGGCATGTATGTTTTCTAACTCTGGCTGTGGCACACAGTGCTTAAGCCTGTGAGACACATGAGGTCTCCTGTCCTGTGCAGTGATTTGATATTACCCTCCCTCAAGATACCTGTGATGTTTGAGTTTTTCTGTTTTATCTGCTCTCAGCATGTCATTTTATTGAGCTATTTCAGCTTTCTTTCCCTTCCAGTGTTTGCCACAAGCATAGGGACTGTACATGCTTACAGCCTGACAGTCCTGACCACTGACTGCTTTGTCCTTGTGTTCGTGAAGCAGTAAATCAGCCGCTGCAGTAAATCAGTGATAAATAGAAATGTTGCCTGGGATTCCCCTTCTTTAAATAACCCAGTCTCCTTTTGCACAGAAAATGCCAAGAACTGGACTCTTAATATGGGGCAGATAAAGCCAAAAGTTGCCAAGGATTCCTCTCACTGCCTTGACAGCAGTGTTCTCCTCCAGGGCATATGTATGAGTTTGCTGATGAGTTTTTCAAGTACCCTCTGCAGCTCTTTCTGGGTCAAAGATACAGCTGGGCAGAAAGGTGAGTTAGTTGTTCACAGCCTACTCAACCTTTGGTTCTTCTGAAGGTGCTGGTAAAAGGCTGTTTTATCTCTCTTTTAGGTCACCTCAGCATAAGCAGAGCTGGTCATAGAGCCTGTGGTGCCTGTTACCTCTGGTTGTGCTGCACAACCCCAGAGCAAGGGCAGGAACAGGCCTTCCCCCAAGCTGCCATGGTTGGATACCCCCCACTGCAAGGCTGTGCTGGCATTCAAAGAATGGGATGAGCTTGGGTCCAGCCCTGGCTGGTGATGGACAGCCAGCCAGCAGCGCCTGGCTGATGCAAAGGGACATATCACTGTCAGGGACTTCTGTGTTTGCTTTCCATCTGGCACGTGCAGCCATGCTTGGGGAGCACAGCACATGTGTCCCCTGTAGATGGGCTGCTGCTGCACAGGAGATCACCCTCAGAGTACCAGGGCAAAATGTTTAAGGCTTACAGATGCTCACTTTGCCCCAGTGTTTATCCTCCAGCAGCCCTTTTGGAGCTCCTTCCAGGGAGAGGAGGTTGGGGCCAGGCGGAGCATGTGATGTGAGGAAAGCAGATGTAAAAACTCAGTTCTGTGTGAATCAGAAGTTGGCATGAGCACACAGCCTTGCCCATCTGCTCGTTTGTGTCGTGTGCTATCCTAGTGCAGCCCCAGAGCCAAGCCTGCTCTCTGCCCTGTGGATTTGTCCTGCTGTTCTCCTCAGTTCCAGCAGTGTGCGTGTCTCTGCAAGGACTTGGGCAGTGGCTTTCCTGTCCTACTAACTGGGAGACAGGATCAGCCCCCTTACCCAGGCAATGCTGGTGTGAATGCTGTGATGTTCCTCCACTTTTTGTCTCTGTGCGTTCACATTATGGTCAGCTCTGCCAGGACTAACAGACTACTCCACTCTCCAATGCGTTAGCAAGTGCTGGGACTCCATGGAGCACATGGGACCTCCCCTGCCCTCAGGGATGCAGGAATCCTTGCATGGAGGCTCAGACATGGTGCATATACTCCCAGGGTGCAGGAGGGGGTTGCCTGTGGGTGTATCCTCCTGGCCCAAGAGCTGCAGAAGAAACTTGCAGAAATATTTGTGTCAATTTCCTTTTTCTTTCTTTCTTTCTTTTCTTTTTTTTTTTTTTTTTGAGTTGTCTTGTTCCTCTCTCCTGATTTACTGCATATGCTCACGTGGCCTTGGAAAGGGGGGTTCTCAAACTGTTTTGCTTCCAAAAGGAAAAGAAGCTGGCAGCCGTTCATATTTCAGTTCTCGAGTTATGTAGGTTAAAGTCTCCCAGTGGGAAAACGGAAGGTATGAGAGAGCAGATTGCTGGTGGCGATACTCACTAGAAGGAAAACAGAAAAAAGGAGCATGTAATTATCGAGCTACATCCAGGCGAACGTGAGGTTCGAGAGGTATGTTTTCTATCTGCTGTTAGAACATAATTTCCATTTATTTGATTCAATTTGTGATAAAATGCCTCACTGTCTTAAGTAGTAGTAAGAATGACTAGTTTAGGAGCAGATTCTAAGCCACCAGTTGTTCATGTGTAGAATGGGGAGCATGTTTGTCAATGAAACTTTGTTTTCAGTAATGTAGCTAAAATGAATTATGATATAGAGAAAGTCAGGAGAAAGTCAAATATGTAATGCTTCGTGACTAGTTGTGAGATTTCAGCTCAACATAACAGTTAAGGCTGAAACAGGGCTCCAGACCCTCTCCTGAATCTTTGTTGGCCCCAAACGAAAAGCTTTACTCTGGTTGAAGACCTGTTTGATTACAGAACGTGGGCTTGTGATCCAGTATTTATGACTTTAAATACTGGCACTCTGCAGAAATATGCATTAATATTCTCCTATTGAATTTTGATTGTTGAGACAATATAATCAAGATTCTTTTTTGTCAGTATGTTCAGAGTAGCATATTGCATATTTTCCATTGAGCAAATGATAAGCTACGGTACACTAAACTGTTAATACAGAAAAATAAGTTTGAAATGATCAGTTGCCTTCTGTTAAATGAGAGATTATTACCCAACTGTGCTGTCATGTCTTGGTCAAAATTTCTGTAGTTTTTAGGGTCCCTGGAAAATTCTTAAATGCCTGACTAGTTCCATAAAGACTTAATTAAAAAGGAGTTATCTCTTTTTATTATGTAAGTTAAAATATTTGGGTATGATACCTTCTTTTTTGACTATAAAGCCTTTAAGTTTGAAAAATGCCCTGCTTAGAGTGCAGACATGAGCTGTTGAACTGGAACAAAGACAGATCTGTCAATTCTCCTAACTCTCCTGCTTTAGCCGTTTTGTAGCTACATTTTCTCCTATTGAAACCCAGTCCTAAATGAATGGCAAATACTGCTGTTAAATCCAGTGCCTGCAAGGACTGAGTACTTGACTGACTATTGCTTGTATCTACATTGAAAATATTTCTTTTACTCTTCTGATTAAAAGCCATCATGAGGGCAGGAGATGCAGATTTGCTTTGAGAAGGACTCTGACAGTAAATGACATTTTGAAAAGACCTTTCAGTGTCTTTGTATCCAGCCCTGTGAATTAAAAAATAGTCAAAGCTTGCTTTCCTAATAGCCCCGTTAAAAGGCTGCTTTCATGCCTGTGAAGTCCCAGGAGACCCTTGGGTGTGAAGTACCTGATCCCCGCTAGTGAGTGCTGCCTTTCTATTATTTTTACTGCTCAGAGGGCTGGAAATACTATGAGAAAGCTGAGAAAAGGATCATGAAGAGCTTCAGTATTGCCTTTGGTCACAGAAGTTCCCAAAGAATCTCCAGCTTCTGAGTCAATAATCTTTGTTCTACTGTCCACAGAAAGCACCGTCTGTAATCACAGACAAAACCCAGCTGCTCACTTCTCTGCCAGGCTAATTACGAAGTGTTGTGACCTCCCCAGGGCTAATTGTGTCTTGTCAGTGGGGCTGAGGAAAGGAGTCCAGCAGGGTTGCCTGGTATTGTAGCACTCAACTTAGTGACATAATTTTAGGTGGTTTTTATTTTATTGTGACTGTGTGATTCCAGAGCTAAGGTGGCTGCAGAGTGTATGTCTAACACAGAGTTTCTGATCTGCAGGTGAGCGATGTGGAAGGAAAGTGCAGCTAGCACATGAATTTTCTGTAGAACCTCCCTTTCCACCAGCACCAACATGCAGAGCAACTACTCCCTGGTTGTCACCACCAGAGAAACTCTCCATGTCCTCTATACAGCACTGACAAACTCATCGGCTGCATCGCGCTCGCCCGCTCCCTGCCCACTTACTTCTTCAGATTACCAGTTTTCACTAATTCCAGCACTCTTCTCTGTGATTTTTGTTCTGGGGTTGGTTGGCAACAGTGTGGTGGTTGTGGTGCTTTGTCGTCACAGTGGCCCCAAAACAGTCGCTAATATCTACATTTTCAACCTGGCCATGGCGGATTTGCTGTGCCTTGTCACCCTTCCCTTCTGGGCTGCCTACTACGCGCAGGGGTACAACTGGCTTTTTGGGTCTTTCATGTGCAAAATCTCCAGTTCTGTCCTGTGCTTGAACATGTTTGCAAGTATATTTTTCATTACGTGCATGAGCGTGGACAGATACCACGCTATTGTCCATCCTATTCACTCTCAAAGAAGGACTTCACAACAAGCTTATTTTATAGCTTTGGTTTTGTGGGGTCTTGCCTGTTTGTCCTCCCTCCCAACTTTTTATTTCCGTGACACTCACTACATTGAAAGCCTGGGGGTGAGTGCCTGCATTATGGCCTTTCCTCATGAGAGTTATGCAAAATGGTCTGTGGCAACAGCCTTCCTGAAAAACGCACTCGGCTTCTTCATCCCCTTGACAGTGATCACCACGTGCTACATCTGGATCAGGAGGCACTTGCTCAAAGCACAGGAGTTTGGGAAAAACAAGCAGAAGAGGGATAAAGTCCTAAAGCTGGTGGCTGCTGTTGTTGTGGCCTTCTTAATATCCTGGCTCCCATTCCACATTTTAACATTTTTGGATGCCTTGGCTCACATGAACATCATCGACAACTGTGACGTGACAGGGATCATCGACACAGCGCTGCCGTTCAGCATCTGCATGGCATTTGCCAACAGCTGCATCAACCCTTTGCTGTACTGCTTTATTGGGAACCAGTTCCAGGAGAAGCTCCATCGCTTGTTTAAGCGTCGAGTTTATCAGTTCAACAGCCATCGAGAGAGCTCTTCTTTGAGGAAAGGAAGCTGCTTCAGAGATACTGAGACCCCCTTGGGCAGGGATGGGGGACCTGAGTCCTTGCTGTAGGCACTGGGGCATGTTGTGGGGGATGTCGGTTCAGCTGGCTGTCTCTGCAGTGGTGACACTCCTCTCTCCTGTTCCCTTCCTTTTATGCCCATTCATTCGCCAGTTGTTTGAAGGAGAAACTGTTTTTCTCATACCTGAGGATTTATTCTTCTTTCCTGTCCTCAATGAGTACTCAAGTTTTACACAGCAGGAAGATTCTGGCAAATAAATATCTTAATGGCATTTTAAATATCAGCTTTTGTGCGGCTGAGATCAGGCAAGAGTTTAGTGTAACACAAAATATACCAAAAGACCATTGCACAATAGATACAACTGTGCAGGTACTGAGTATTATACCCTAAGAGACTCTCACAAGAGTGTGTAAATAAAGCAGTGCAGATACTTCTGTACTTATCTGTAAGAAAATATTTTGACCTTTATTTTTATATATATATATATATGTAAATATATATATATTTTTTTAATATATGCCTAGAGATGTTGTAAGTAAAATGCATCAAATATACATACTGCTTGCTTAGGCCTGGGATCCTGAGAACAGGTGGAGACACGGTTCTGCAAACTGCTGGAGGCAGAAGAGTACTCTGGGGGAAAAGTACCACCACGTGCATGTTTTTGTACCTTTCTCATAGCAGGTAATAGATTTGCAGTCCAGATGGTCCTTTGCTTTGATTCAGTGTGGTCATCTTTGACAGCAGGAAGTGAACATACTATATCCCACTGCTATGTGGTCATGCTGAGTCTCATGCACTGTCCAGCAGCCTTCAGGGAGAGGACTTGCTGATTGCCTAGACTTTTTGAATTTTAAATGGTGATTACTACTATAATTCTGGGGTACTGTGTACAGAAAGCCTAAGTGACTGTCTTGACATCCATAAGCAAAATTATGGTGTGACTCCTAAGACTTACCCACACCTCAGTGTAGGAGTTTACTCATTTGTAAATAAAAGAAAGAGGGGGAAAAATAGTATTTGGCAAATACTGATTCTATTTTGAGGTTACTTTTGATGATTGTTTGAAATATTCTTTTGCTGGAGTGATACTGGTCCTTTTGGAGCCTTCAGAAAGGATTATGTTTGATAGGCTCAATCTAACAGAGGGATCTGTTAGTACCTTGCTCAATCGCCAGCAGATTGTCCCCAGGCTGGGTGACCCAGGGTGACCGAAAGATAGTTGGCTTCAGGGAATTCTCTCTGACAAATTACTCTTGAGGCTTGGGTTAGCAGTTTTGGGTCTATAGGGTCAGAAATTATACCTGCCGGCTTTGTAACCAGGAGTCAGACCTCCCTGGAAGTCACAGCATTGGCTGGTGCCTGGAAGCTGTGGGAACCTGATGCAGGAGCCATCCTCCAGTGTTAGGGTGGGGGTAAGTTTTGTCACTGGTGCCCATGAAAATGGGATTATGCAAGAAATGTCCCAGACCTGGAGTGATGTGAAATGAAAAGTTTGTGCAGAACTTGGCAAAATGGAATCTTGACCACAAATAACCTCTTCTCCCTGTCCTCATCTGGTGTTCTGTAGTGGGGTATGTAGTTGGAGAGATGCTTATTCCAGAAAGTGGCAGAGCCACTAATATGTCTCCTCTGGAATGTTTTTGTTGAAAATGTTCTGAGGAGCTAATAGTGTCTGGGGCATTGGATATTTCTGGAAGGACAAACTGTTAATTGCTTAGCAATGAGCACAACAACGCGGTCATGCTACAGCAAAACAAATCATCATACGAAGAAAATTACCAGGTCCTCAAAGTGGCAGGCTCAGAGGAGTAAGAAGAGCTTGTGTTGGCTTTTTACCTTTGCTGCAGTACAGGTTAGTAATGAACACAACTGTGCCATTAATTGGCATTTTTGTAGTCTCAAAACAAAAGCTAAACCACACTGTCTGACCCCGCTGGTACCTGTGCTTCAGCTGTACCCATCCCAAGTGTAAGCACAGACTGCACGTTTTCTACACGTCAGTTTGGACCTGACAAAAAACTCCCAGTTTTAACAAGTATCATGTCTTCTCCCTGGAGTGCAGACCTGTGCAGGTCAGGAAAATACTACAGGAATCTGAAATCCAGCTCCAGTTGCATATACACCTGTGAGAGGCTAGAGAACAAGAGGACAAAGCTTTCCTGAGGAGAGAGCAGTGATGGAGCATCTCGAGGGCAGGAATTAATGACTGTGTGTCCAGGCTGAGGCAGCTGCACTCAGTGTTACTGTCCTAGAAACAGGGAAACAAAAAAAGAGTATTAAATGGGAGGCAAAACTGAGAGGGAAGGAAAATTCCTTCTTTCAAAATGCAGTTTCGAAAGAAGTGTACCCTGAAGGTCATATTCTGCAAGAGGGACAAACCAAGTGACCCTGTGAGTTCAGCAGTGTGACATTTCTATTTGCTAGATCTTCCTTGTACCTCTAACAGGTCATGAATTTGAGTATCGTGGTTAAATAAACATCCAAAAAACTCTGTCTGGAGAGGAACCTGAGATGGAAGTGGGGGAGGTGCTGTATCGAGGGTTTTGCTTTATTTTTAGAGCAAATTGAATAACGTTGAGCTCTGTGAATTTCTTCCATCACACTCAAGTTTCTCATGGGATTTTTAACAGAAAATATGAGGGCTTTTTCACAGTTTCAGCATGTTGCGTTTATTTTTTCAGGATTTTCCACAAAAGAAAGCAGACAAAAATTTAAGTAGGTTTTTTTCCTTGCAAATTTAGAAGCTAATTTTTCTTTTCAAGAGAACACTTTGCTCATATTTGCAAATGATTCTAACAGTTGTGCAATGCTACAGCCTCTCTCTGTCAGACCCCAATGACCACCCCACTCCTTTGCACGCCCTGTGTTCCCTTGGGCACTCCTGGAAAATGCAGACAGCCCGTTGAAGGCAGGAGCCCTGGGAGCCCCACTCAGGCCAGCCTTGCCATCCCTGCTCTTGCCCTGAGCTTGTGTCCTAGAGAGATTCACACAATTTCAGCAGGGACTTTGGGAGTGTGGGTGGTTGCTCAGTGTCTTGCTCACTCTGCAAGTACAGTGAGATGAATTTATGAGCAACAGTAGGATTTTGGTTGGGGCTGCACCAAACCTGCCCTGCCATGGTGCAGTCAACATCAGTAGGGAGAAAAGCCTGCTATGGAAGGAGTATGTTGTGATCTACCATGTGCTGATGGGTTTGTGGTCAAAGCTGAGAGTGGTAGCAAGATTTCTTTGGACAGGAGAACATCCTGGAGCACTTCTGGGCCTCTCAGTGAGTCTTTTTCCCAAAGAGATATAGAAGGGATGGTTTCCTACAAGGATCAGTCGGCTCTGTCATATTTGCACAGCAAATCCTGTTTGTGCCTTCCTTTTCTAGCTGTAGTTTATTAGTCTCAGCTTAAATGTATTACAGAAAAAGTCTCAGTCCAAGCACCCTGTGTGTGTCCCAGAGCTGACTTGAATATGCAACTTCAATATATGAAGCAGAGAAAGTCACTGGCATTTATTAGCATGAGCTAGTGCTGGGTGGTGAGCTGAATGCTTTGTTTATATAAGATATACAATAAGAAATGTTTGGTACAGCATGTTCTCCTTGAGAATTCAACACAGGCTGAGCCTGTGCTGGCATCCACTCAGCACACTGGTCCTGTTCCTCAGGACAGATTTTGGGCAGGAATATCATCTTGTCACCCTGCAGCCAACAGCCACAACTCGGCTGTCCTTCACAACACAGCCCCTTGTCCTGGCTGAAGGGTGAGGAGGTGTCATGGAGCAAGTGAACTGCTCATGTTTCCCCATGAAAATTAGGACTTTTAGATACTGTATTTGAGTGGTCCTGGCAGGAGCACAGGAAACCTGAAGTGTAGGGATTGAGGTGGTCTGGCAGCCTTTCCTCCATGCTGGCAGACTTGCTGCTCTCGTCTCAAATCTCCTTCCCTTGGAGGAAAATGCCTTCTGTTGGGAAGGGCTGCTCCATTCAGCAATGTCCTGGGATGTGCCTTCCTCAGGTCTGCCTGCTGCGGGATCCAGCTGGGTGCAACAGAGAGAGGCTTGTTGCTCTGGCCCACAGGCTCTTCTGGGAAGGGTTTGTGAGTCTCCTATGGCTTTGTCTTACCAGATTCTTGTCTGCAGAAGGAGCCCAGGGCTGCTGTCTTCCACATCACATATCGCCTTGCTGTTTGGCTGAGCATCCAATGAGGTACCTGGCTTAAAGCCAACACTCCCCTCTGTTTGCTAGGATTCGCTAGAATCAAAAGGGGAAAGAGGAAAAAAAAAGGGGGGGAGTAAAAATTGGGATTTGTTTATGGCAAACAGCAGGTTTGTGTGCATGTGTTTAAAGGGAAGTGATGCCTAACCCTGTGGGACACCCAGCAGACAGCAGCAAGCCTGTGTGCACTCACCTCACCTAAGAAGGTGTTTGCAGACCTTCTCCCACACCAGCATTTCCACATCTGTCATCACCACTTTCAGTATTGCAGTATTACAGTGCCCTCAGCTTCACCACCACTGGGAAGCTGGGCTGTGGGGTGCTGGGCCCATGTTTCAATGGGACCACACCTGCTGCTGTGGACAGTAAGGATGGGAACCAGAGGGGCTTATGCCTCTTCTGCATGGGAAGCCCAAAAGCACCTCCCCAAAGCACTCCTGTCCTTGATAACCTACAGGACATCCATCCATCCCTCCATCCATGCCTCTCTCCCTTTCTGTGCCCAAGTTGGAATCCTACCGGCTTCAAATGTCAGCCCTTACATCTGTCAAAGACTGTAGATGGTGGTGTAACTCCTTCAGCTTCCAAAAACAGCTTTTTTGGCTTTACTGTCTGTCTGCTACTGGGAGCAATGTGGAGCAAGAAGCCAGCAGGAGATTGCACAGGCCTGTCTAAAATGTTTCTGGACCTTGGTCTTGGAGTGGAGAGCCCTGGGACAGGGAGCAATTCAGCCTTTCATTGCATCTTTCAAATGTTTATGTTCCACTTCCTCTTCAGCTGAGATAGAATCTGATTTTGACACTGCAAGCTCGGGATAGAACTCTGTTAATCCCCAAAACATTTAATGGGGACAAAGTAGAGTAATGTGGAAGTGGATGAGGGTCGTGACATTAATTTCCCTGCCATGAGATCCATCTGAACTTACTGCCTCTTCAGTTTAAGCAAACATAAGTTTTGCAAAGCTCCACTCCATGCCTGTAAGACAAGCAGTTACAGGAAGCCAGGATCCAGTGTGAGTTTTAGCTTTAAGAATTGTAAATCCAAATATTTTATTGTTTTAACAGAAAATAAGAAAATCAACAATACCTGACCCAATGAACTGCAACAGTGCAAATGCGACTTACCCAACACAGCTGCCAAGTCAACAGAACAGACAGCTACAATGAAACAGAGGACAAGGCTGCATCTAGAAATCAGACTCACCTTGTGACAAATGTAAGAAGCCTTCCTAGCAGGAAGGAAAATGGCAAAATCATTAAATGTCTTTAGACAGAGATTTATTGAGTATATAAGATACAATTACTGTTGAATGATGTGCGTGAGAGCTTGCAGAGACTTAATGAAATGGAAAGATGCCACGTTCATATAATATATCCATAAGGAAGCAGAAGCAGCACATTATTATTGCTGTTTAAACTTTGGTTTGACAGTGTCACATGCATTCCCTAGGGCTGCCTCTGAGGTGGTGCTCTGTAGCAATCTGCCCACACATAATGCAGTTCATTCATCATGGAGAAAGTACATGCATGTAAAGTTGTCTGCTGTGCTGGAAACATGGGGCTGAACTCAAATAACTTGCCTGTGCCCTAAATTTGCCCCTTTGTGCTTTGCTGTAGGATGGCACGTGAGCAGCTGGCATGTGAGCCCTGAGGCTGGGCAGTGGGGATATGTCAGCCACAAACATCCCTTCCCCAGGCACTCTGGGATGTCCTGCCAGCTGTGCAACCTCCCTCAAAAAGCACAGCAAAACATCTGCATTAAGCATTAGGACAGCATCCAAACATGCAGCTCTTTCGCAATGACAGGAAAGTGAAAATCATAAATACAGCATGTGCTAGGCACGTAGCTGTGTCATGACAGTGTAGAAAAAATGTAGCAGCTACCCCTGTCTCTAGAGAAAATGAAGCACTTAATCTCTAGTCTTAAAATCCATTGCTTCCCAACATCTTTGGTGAGATGATGTTTATGTAGCATACAAGTGTTTAGGGTCTTCACTTGCCAGGGAACATGGTAGGTTTTCTCTGCAGATGCTGAGCAGCATTGCTCTGTATTGTGTGACTTGCTCTGGTAAGTGCTTTGAGGAGTCTTACACATAATGAAATAGATCTCCTGACTCTCATGCTGCTAGCACCTGCAAACACCTTCGCTGACCACAGTGAGGCTTCTTCCAAAGTAAAGACAGTGCAATTTGGCTCTCCATACAAATCTCTGCTGTTGTGAACTCCAGGGTTTTAGAGCATCATGAATCCCTTTTTATCATAAAGTGCAGAAGGTCCTTGTTTTACAGTATTAACTGTCTCCTTTTAGATGAGTAAGGTGTGCAGAATTTGTTCTCCGAAGTGCTTGTGTTTCTTTGGAATAGGATTCCTCTGTGTGCAATTCAGTACACAGTAAATATATTTGACAAAGTTCTACTTAAGAATGTATTTTCAGACCCAGATGGACTTCATAATGTAATCAACATGTTTAACAGTAAAAAGATTTGGTTTTCTTTCAAATCTGTGCTAACAGACAGCTGCATTTCAGAACATGTGGGCTTTTATTAGGGAAATGATTCAACCCAAGGGGGTTGTTTTCAAGGACAAGTCTAAGAAAAAAGACTTTAGAGAATGATACTAAATGTGCTATACTAACTGAGGGGAGCCACATGAACATCACTGGCTCTCAGCCTGGGATCTGGCAGTTTTTCATC
>NW_010318300.1:0-30806 GCF_000700745.2 Antrostomus carolinensis | reverse complement strand
GGAATGCAAAGAGATCTTTCTTTCATCCACTGGAACACCCGAAAAAGAAATTACTCAGAAGAGTTGGGAATGTTTATTCCTTCAGCTCTGAGTCCAGCATGGATCTGAACTACAAGGCAACTAGCTGGTTTACTAGCTACTTTCTACTTTTCTGCTGAGATTAATACTTTGCAGGTAACTCTCTCTAGGATGAACTGGGAACACAAACAGATAATGAAAACAGATGGGAAAGTTCTTAATGCTGGGCTACCCTGTAGCTAATTCTACTGTAAGTGTACCCAGAGCAAACTACATGCTGAAGGCAGGAGGAGATTTTATCCATACCTAAGCTGGGTGGGAAATTATGCTGTTGCTGATTGCTAAGACAGCACTTAGGTTAAGCAAGACCCTTTTAAGGTATACCATCTGGAAAAAAAGAATTGCCATTTCAAAAAATGTCAGAGGTTTATGTGGAATGAGCAGGGTGGATTCAGCCTAAGGGTCTGTTGAAAGCCTCTGAATAACTACTGAGGTATGTTCACAGGTCTTCCTTGGGTCACAGAGCAGGTGACAGTGCTGAGGACTTGTCCTGGTGCATTGGGACACTGTTAACATGTGTCCCAGTGAACCAAGCTAGATGCGGTTGGAGACACATGAAGAATTGAGAGGTTGTTCCCAGAGCACCCTCCTACTGTGCATCCTGTCATAAATCTTTGCTGCGTTTGTGTTGCCACCTCTGCCTGTCCTATAATCTTTGTCATAACATTATTGCAGTTATGCTTGTTAGACCAGCTGAAAATATGACAGTAAATTCAGTAATATTTAACATCCTCTCTGAACAGCTCATAATAAAAGTCGCGTAATGCTGGCACTTAACATCTACAGCTGTCTTGCAGAGTATTTCCTCTTCCTTTGCTCCCTTTGTGTCTCCAAGCTCTTTATAGACCCAATATTAATGAGAGCACATGGAGGAAATCTGTCTTCAGCTTCACTGAGGTCTCAAACTCTCCCTGTTGCTAGTTAAAGAAGAAAAATCCTCTGAAGAAGCAGCGGAGCTAAGTCAGAGGTACAGCAGCACAGCAGGGCAAAAGGAGAGCTATGTGTTCTCCTTCATGTGGTGACCAAAAGAAGACACTGAGCACCTTCCTTTTCACGGGGGAGTCCATATGACTCTGCAGAGAAGCAGACTGTTGTAGATCACCCTTGTGCTGGCTCTTCATGAAGTGTCTCTGCAGGCTTCAGTCTTCATTCTCTGCCTGGTGTGAAGCATTTGCCTGTTCTGTAAACAAATTCATCCCATTTCTACTGATGGAGGAAGTTGCTGTTCAGCCACACCATGGCAAAACACGCTTTATTTCCCCGTATGATCTCATGTAACAGCACATACTGCTCTGAAGGCTGAACGTATTGGCAGGCATTTGTTTAGCACAAAGCTTATCCTGCAGAAGCACAGCGATTTTGCAATAAAGGGATTGTGCTTTCTGTGGTTGGGAAACACCGAAAGGCAAATTAAGAACCCCTGTCCTGAAGCCATTTTGCCAGAGTTGCTCTCTTGCTGTAGGCAGTGTCTCATTTCCTCGTTAGCCTCTTTAAGAAAGCTCAATGCTCCAATTAAACTATTATGTGCTGGTCTCTGTGTTAGAAACCTCAATCCCATTAGATTTTTTTGACCATCCATGAAAGTCTCTTAAATGCTCCATGATTCATCACAGTTTTCTGCTTTTGCTTGTCAGGAAGAGGACACTCTACTGGAGTGTGTGAGCTTCGTTCAAAGTGGGAGGTGAAGCTCTGATTGCTTTTTTGGATCTCACCTGGGAAAACCTAAGCAGAGCAGAGTAGAGAAAAATAACTACTCTATTTTCACATCCTCTTCTGTTCTGTACGCTCTTGCATCCATGAGTTGGACAAAGGGACGTTGTGGGGGTTTTTTTCAGGAATAAAATACTATGTGTGCCTCCTTGGAGGTTGCTGTGTGGCTAAAACATTGTTCAAGGCTCAGGCTGCAAGCCAAGTTACAGATATTCAGTTCTGTATTCTGAGTTACAGTGAATGCATTCCAGTCAGGAAACAATGAGCTGTTTCGCAATATTCATCTTAAAACTTAACTGAGCAAAGTTCTGTCGATTTGCTTAATGATTTTTTTTTTTTTTTTACTTTTAGTTAAGTCCTCAGGTGATATAATGACATATCAAGCCATCTCTGAAAGAAGAAAGAGGCCACCTAGTGCCGAAGTATGGACTGCTGCAGAAAACTGCTTGGAAGGTATGAAAACATAACATCAGTGTAGTAATAATATTATTCATGAGGGGGTTTTTTTGTTAAAAAAAAAAAAAAAAGAGAGAGTTAGGCATTGAAAATCAGATTGTAACTGTCCCTACTTTGAAAAGTTCAGCATGGCTATTTTATGGGTAGATCTACTGCTTATCATAAAAACCAGTGAGATCTGGCAGTCTTGAAGTTACTGATAGTTCAGTGTAACACTCAGAAGAACAGTTCCACTCTGGTAACTATACTGACATATTTATGAAAATCCCACTACCTCATAGAATACCATAGAAGCTGAGTGAGGGGTGAAGGGTAATTCAACAAATATTAATGAAAAGTAACTTGTGGAGCCAGTTCAGCTGTCAGGGCATTACAGAAAATCTCTGTGGGCTGCTCTCATCTGTGAGCAGAGATACCACTGGCACTGTAAGACCTCTGCCTTCCTTTATAGTCAGTGATGAAAAAGGTGTCCCAGCAGTTTGTTTTATGTCTTATAAATATGAATTGCCTTCTCTTTCTGCATTGACTTTTAAGAGAGCTCAGAGCTACTGGTATGTTTGGAGGAGGGTCTAAACCTATATTTCTTTGACCTAATGTCCCTTTGTTGTCCTCTGGAGATACTTAGCTTTTCATGCATTGTCTTCACAAGGAAATTGGACTCCTAGCTGACTGTGCTTAATCTCACTTGGATGACTAATGTAGATGATGCAAATAGCTCCCCAAGGCATGTATCGGGCATCTCTGTTAAATATTAGTCTTGCACACTTTAGGTGTTCGGCCAGGCTTCCAGTGACATTCTTGCTTTCAAAGGGAATCTGCTGTATAGAGAGTGGAGGGTAATCTGGATACGTACAACTGCTGTAGGGAGATGCCTGTATCCATCTGGAATGAGTCTGTCTATATAACATGAATCAATTTCCCTGGGAGAAGAACCAGCACTTTTCCATGTCCCCTTCTGAGCCATGATGTTGTCTAATAAGATAGAATCATAGAATAATTTTGGTTGGAAAAGACCTTTAAGTCCAACTGTAAACCTGACACTGTCAAGTCTACCACTAAACCATGTCCCTAGGCTCCACATCTACCTGCCTTTTAAATACCTCCAGGGATGGTGACTCAACCACTTCCCTGGACAACCTGTTTCAATACTTGACAACCCTTTCAGTGAAGAGATTTTTTGCTAATATCCAATCTAAACCTCCCCTTGCGCAACTTGAGGTCATTTGCTCTTGTCCTATTGCTTGTTACTTGGGAGAAAAGACAGAAGATAAGGTAACATTCCATCTAAGATTACACATTGATGGTTAAATCATCTCAGTTCAGTTTGAGGCATTTTGCTGCAGAAATAAATTGTTTCCAGTTTAGATGGGAATAGCAAAAATATTAATAATTTTTTTAAAGTTGCATAAGTTCAGAGAAAAAAAGCACATTTAGGGGACTCAATGTGATAAACTGCACAGATATGGATATTACTTTACACCTAAATGAAATATTTAATATGTTTGGAAAATGCTTGTGGTGGTTTCATGTGGCAATTCTACCCCCTTTACATATTTCTGTAGAAGCTCTAACTCAGTCAGGTATTTACGTGGGTATTAAATTAATTTCAGAGCAAAGCAGTTTGTTTTCTGTTTGCTAGAATCTAAGTTAGTCATAGCTTAATAGGAACAGAAGTCCTCAGTGCCTGGCTTTAATGTCATTTGTCTCATATCAAGAGATATGGGAGTCGCCTCCCAGTTATTTGTCTCATATCAACTCTATTCCAGATGTGCTGTTAGATATGTCTTCTATTCATGAATAGGACAGTTCACATAAGCTAGTGTGAGCTTAGGGGTTTTTTTTATGCCTGTCTAATATCTGAAATTTCAAGATTTTAAGACAAGAGGGATATTTATAATTGTCCACTCTCATCTCCTGCACAGGACCCTGTTGAATTAGATCTTGTTTCAGTCAGGTGGTTGAATTAATCAGTCAGTTTCTACCTCTTTTGATATATGAACCCTAAAAACAAAAGTCCTATGAAAGTGCAAGCCCAAGGGAGGAGTAGCATGCTATTGGTTTGTAATTGTTCTTTGTAGACTCTTAGAACTAGTCCACTGGTCTGCAGGGATCATCGACAAGAGACTGCAAAGCACTGAGCTGTATTTTCCAACATATCAGAAAACCATGACGTGTATGATTGAATATGATTTGAACATGCTGAAAACAAACGTGTATATGCCAAGGTGTGTGCACTCAGACTTGCATAGTCTTAAATCAAAATGCATCATAAGCACCTACGTTGATCCTCTGATGTCTACAGAGTACTGCCCCCACCCATGAGCTACTGATATTGGTATTATTTACAAACCAGTTAGATAGATCATGGAGAAGAGAAACACTCACTGCATGGAGGTCATCAAAACCTCTCAGAAAATATTTCAGGTAAATATGGCATCCTTTGCTGGTGATAATCTACCTGGTAGGAAATTTTATTGGTGGTTCGTTAACTTTGTTTGTAGGCAGCAACAGACTGCTGTCTTCATGTCCCCTTCCAGAACACAGTCCAGGAATAGTGCAGTATAATTAGAGTCTACAAATGGTGTGTCTGACAGTGTGTTCATTGCCATGAGCAGTTCCTCCTCTGGGGAACTTCTAGGATGAGACTAAATAGTGGAGTCCTCTTTGCAATACGTACAGTCACAAGCAGCAAACTTGCTGTGTCTTTTTGTTGTACCTTTAAAAAAAGCAGCTCTCTCTCCTGTCATCTGAAGCAAAATGATTACTTGAATAAACAAATACCACCTGGTAGATTTATCAGCCGCTCTCTTTCCTTTCAGAGTGCTAACTTCTGCCCGCAGAGTCCTCTAGTGTTTTCTGTCTTGCACAATTGAGGAAATGCTCATAAACTCTTAAGATACAAGAGCTGAAGGAATGCTCCACAGCTCTTCTGATAAGTTTCACAATTCCCTGGTAGTATTACTGTCTTAACATTCCAAACCCGAATAAATAATACGGATAAAAATTGCACACTGAACACATGCAGACAAAAATGACAGTTTTCAGCCAAAAGGGAACATTCTTCTGTAAGGTTCTTTTTAACAGACATTACCAGATTTTTTTGCCATTTCCAACAAAAACTAAAGCTAATACTGAGAAATCTGATGCTGCCCCTTACTCTTGTTCACTGCAATAACTCCTGATGAAAGAGAGAAGCACCCAAAGCTTCACTCTGCTTTCCTCTTCCCCTCCTTTCCTTTTGTGCAAGCTTACTGAAACTGTCTTTCAAAAGCAGTCAGGTCAGCATTTCAGAGCTGAACCTGACCATTCTTTCCCTCAGTAGGACTGGAGTCAGTCATCCTTGTTAGTAATGATCTCGTCACTTACACTTTTCCTTTTTTTTAAGCTTACTTTTTCTATTTTGCAAATCTCTGACTGTCTCCACCCCATGCATCTTCCTATCTGGCTCACAGCTCTTAAAGAGTTTTAGTGCTGCATTCCTCAGAGCTTAAGTTAGATTTTGTGTCTGATTTTACTTGTCTTTTCTCTCCTGTGCCACGGTTATTTTCTTTCTCCTGATGTTCCTTGGTTTCGGTAGAACTGGTTAAGCTTTATCTTTGTTTTCCTTCTGATAGAAAACATGTTTTGTTGAGTGATTTTATCTTTTAACACAGCAAGTTGCATATGGTCAGGCACAAGAGTTGGTTGTTTACATTGAATTTCTTCCAAATTTGTTAGCCTTGCCCTCTTCCTTCCCTCAAATCCCATTCCATGAATGACCAGAGTAGTGCAGGGATGCTCCTGGCCTATGAAACTGTTACAGGACTTAATACAGGAATTCTGCTTTGTACTCCATTAAACAAACAAGCACATCACCTCCTTTGGCTGTTGGCACTTGCTGCTTTATTTACAAAGTGGGAAGCTATGACTTCTTTCTTTTCTTCAGCTCCTTCTTCATTTCAGCTTCAGAAACTGAAGTTTCTTGCTGTGGGTAATGCTTGGTAATACCGGTAAAGCCAGTAAGTCTTCTAGAAGAAAGGGTGTGGGTGGGCTGTCAAGGCACCTTTGACATCCAGCATGAAACCCCCTTTCTCCCTCTTCCAATGGGTACAAAAAGGGCTTATAACAGAGCTTCCTCAGGGAAAAGGATCCATTCCAAAAGACTTGCAATGGGAATTTTCTTACTTTTTAGCAAATACATTTCTTTAAACTATGGCACTGAGATACATCCAATGATTTATTCCTAAATCAACCATCCAGTAGTTATGCTTTCATCTAAATTTGTCCCAGGTTCTGTACTGGAGAAGAAGACTCCTCCCCAGAGGATCTTTCTTTAGTTCATTGTAATTGTGTTTCTGTGTTACTTTTTTTTTAATCACTGCCTGAGGTAGGAAAACTAGTGGTGTTTGTCTAATATTTTTGATCTAATAACTTTCTAAGGGTCAAGTCTTTTTTTCACAGCCTTCCAAACTTCTTGTGTGAGTCACAAAAAGCAATTATTTGTGTAGGTGTAACTCTGTGAATGTTCCTCTGGGTCCCTGCACAGACTGCGCAGAAAAACTACCTCCCAAAATTATGCCATGAAAAATCTGTGAATATTTTTCCTGAAGAACTGGTCAAGTATTGCTTCAGTGTAATTGTCTAAACTTTTTGCTATGAGCCTTAATCCTCCAAACAGGTATTTCTCTAATTCTCAGTAGTGTACTCTGGGACACCAATCAACAGAGTCAGTGACATTGCTTCCTTTTCTTTCTCCCACCAGGCAGCAGGTCAGAGGTTTTTCAGTCACTTGGGTTTTTTTGGATGGAAAGGAAACTGTTGCTGGGAGCACCTGGGAAAAAAAAAAAAAAAGGCAAAAAAAAAGAAAAGGCAAAGAAAAAAAAAAGGCTGCTGTTGTATTTACCTTTCGCTGGAGGGAGGGAGAGGGACTGGCCAGTGTTTGTTTTTGATCTGGCAGCCAACAGGTTTCTGGTTTTGTTCTAATTCCTTGGAAGCTTTGTCTTATACAATCACAAAACTCTCTATTGAGCAAGAGCTTTGTTCCTCCTCTGGAGCATAACTACCTTGGAAAGGTCCAGCTGAAGCACAGAGTAACCACAAGGCAAAGCACAGCAAATCTGACATCTGTCTCAGGCTGTTCAGTGGTGAGATCTGCTCGGAGCAGTTTGGAGAGGATGACACTCTGTGGTCCATGCCTGGCTGCTGTGCTGTGCTCAGCTAGAAGGTCTTCAACACCAGTTAAGGAGAACTATGCTCACCAGCCCACGTGCTAGGAAAGCAGAGCCCATTCTGATCAGACTGGGTTTGATTCCTAGATCAGTCCCAGATGAGTGGGAACACTTCTTCCCAACTACAGCTATGTGCGAGTCCAAGAAGATTCCACAGGTGCTTATTAGTTGAGTAGTCTGAGGGGAGAAGCATTTAAGGGAAGGAATTTCCTATGTAGGAAGAAATTTGTCCCCGTTCTTCTCACTGTTGCACTACAGTGAGCAGGTTACTATACCTTGGCGCTCTTTGTGCAGGCCATGCCAAACTGTACCTCAGTCATAAGACCTGACATCAGGAGCAGCCCATGTGGGTGGACTCCAGTCTGATGGAGTCAGGCTGTGGGGTTTTACCTTTCCTGAAGTACAGGGCCAGAGGGGAGCCTTGAGAGCAGGTGAATATGGTGGGATAGGGACCTGAAAAGAAGGATGAAGTCTCAGTCTCACCTTTACTTTCTGCTTCAGAAGGAACACCTTCATCTTCAGGTGAAGTCCTCCTCCACCCTTTCAGTGAGGTCACTGTAGCTGAGGAATGTGTACATGAGTTTTGGGAGAGAGAAAAACACCCTTCTCCCACACCCAAATATTGCCCTTAGAGCCTACACCGTCCTAAGACGTAATAGCATGTCACCTGCTGATATAATGATAATTTAATGAAGGATTAAACAGTATCTTCTGTTGCTAGTACTCCTCCTCAGTCCAGTCTGGATCTGCTATCAGCTTCGAAGAGGCTGCCAGAAGTTCAGCTTTGTAGTCTTGAAGGGCTGCATAGTCCGTGGACATTCCATTTGTACATGGTCTTGATATTTTTACCCCCAGTGTGATCCTCAAGCAGGCACCAGGGAGCAAGCTGGCAGCTGGTCAAGCTTTGCTTTCAAACAATGTTCTGCAAACATGTGCCAGCATCTCACAGCTGATCAGGTATCTGCTCCCAGTCTGGGCCTGACATTACAAATACCAGGGCAGATTGTCTGGTGGGTGACGGGAGGAGAGAGGTTAAGGAGACGTAGCTTTTGGTCATACGACAGAGAACATCTGCCTCTTTCATCACTGCACTCAGATTCTGGAAGGGATGTAGCAAAGGCAGTGGGCTCTGCCTGTCTTGAGGCACATCAGCTATCAGGGCTGAGGAAGACACGCACCTACAGGTACAGCTTTTTGCAATAACCACACATCATCTTTAATACTGTACCAGTCCTCCTGATAAACCAAACAGGTGCAAGGTCTTGCACTACAAAATGCCAAGTAAGGATAATCTTAGGCTAGATACGTAGCTTAGTAGTTATCCCGGTTTTATACAGGAGGAAACAGAAAGTTGAAATTGCCCTCTCAAGCCGTGTGTCTGCATTCCAGGCATGTCCCAGCCTCCCACGGGCTCCCTGATGGCTGTGAGTGAGAAATAAGGTGGAAGCTGGTCAGTAGTGAGTCTGTGTCAGACTGAGGATGTATGTTTGCAGTTTCGAGTTCCCTGTTCTGTCTGGCAAGAAGTATGGTCTCTGCTTTAAAATTTGTAAGAATGCACTATAAGGCATGAGAAAGTGAAATGATGTCAGTAATTCCATTTATCTCACCTGCTTTCACAACATAATAAAAAAGGAATATTTGCCTATCTAGAAATTCTGATAATTATTTTCTCTGGAATCATTATAAAAACCTGAATTTTTTAGTTTATTATAATAAAAATTTTCTGATAGATTTTACTTCTAAAAGATCAAAACAACCTGGTTAAAACAAACTTTTTTACTAGATCAAGGTATTTAATGACTTTATAATTGCAGCAATGTTAAAACCAAGATATTTAATTTGATTGGTCTGAAAGGAACATTAAAATTGGATTCATTTAAGTTGAAACAAAATATTTCTGTAGAGAACAGATACCAAAATAATGTTAGTAAAGACCCATTGCACAACTCCACCAAGTTACGGCTCTTTGGTAGAATTGTTCTGTGGGTAAATTTCCAGTCAGTTCTAACAGCAATTGCAAGAACAAGACTGGTGGTGTTGTGTGTGGCCCTAAGTCTCTAAGGCAAATAATTTTTATAGGACTGTAGAATTAGGGGCATCTTTTAATGAGAAGTGCCACAGCTTTTCATAGCAATGTGGTAAATTCAAACATAAAATTACAAAGCAAGTAGAACATCTAGTTCAGAGAATTCAGTCTGGTAACTGCCAATTATTTTTAAAGTAGTTTCTGAATTCACCCTTGAAGCTACCATGGGCATGGCATTATGGAGAGCTGTCTATGCACCTTACCGGAAGGACAGATGATTGGTTTCTCTAGAGCACTTGTCCTCTGCAATTGCCTTGGATCCAGTCATGCACCCACAAGGCAAGAGCCACTGTTTTGGTATTCCCCGTGGGAACACTCAGACTGTCTTCCTGGAGGTGATGAAATCCTGATCCTGCAGTGCCAGTTCCGTTTGCAGCTTTCTGGTGTGTGTTTTTGTTTGCCATCCCTGCCCTTTAAGTCATTTGCACAGCATCAGGTCGAGTTATTGCTACACTGGGGAATTCCAGTTCTCAGGAGAACAAATGGTTTTGACCTGACAGTTATTTCTAGTTTTTTCCCCATTTCTTTCCTGGAAAACATCACCTTGCTGTGATGATCATCTATCTGTGACCTTTAGAAGTACTTCCTTGCCAAAAGCCAAACTGGATTTTCCCTACCAGTCAATGCAGCCCTTTAAACAGTCAGTAGAGACTAGTCGTTTGGTTTTAAGCTGCTTTCTGCCCATGACTGTGTACATGGATTCATACAATATACTTGATCAAATATTATTTCCTAACAGATTTCTAATCTAATCAACATATTCTATGGAAGGACACAGTATTTTACCTAAGACAGATTGAAACTCAGTCCCAAGCATTTGTCCGATGACTCCACTTCTGAACTGGATCTTGTTTCCTAATTCTATAATACTTCAGAGAATAAGGGAGCTTATAGTCTTTCCTCTCTGTGCAATCCCAAGAACAGCTTTTGAATCCAAAGCTTAACTTTGTAGTCCTGACAGCCATCCTAATGAATCGGGACATTTATTGGAGTGCTTTCAAGATTAAAAGGGAGTATCGTACATAAGCAATCATAAATTCTGTACTCAGTAAACTTTGGAACACTTGGATTTTTTTTATTATTTTTTTTTTTTTACACCTTATTCAACTCAGAAAACTATCCAGATAGCCTTGCAGAAGATGTTCAAAGTACGGAAATAATGCTGTATTAATAATGAGTACAAAATGTTTTCTCAATGTGCTCACAAATCATCACATTGTCTTTACGTGAAGAGCACGTACTCAGTGGCAAAGTACAGTCCAGTCTGAGCTGACTTCACTGTAATCAGCAATCAAAAGATCTATACGCATGTAAGACCTAGGCAGAAGCATGGACATTTCATCACAGGAAGGAAGAGGTTTTCATTAGTGTTTTGTGTGATATGTAAGAGTTTTCACAGATTGTAAATCACCACTTGAACAAATTGTTTGTTGTGTAATGTAAATGCCTAGTCCCGTTTCCTAGTTTAGCTCCCTGTACCTGCAGCAAAAGTGAAATATCATTGTAAAGTTTTACTAAATCTTAAGAACTGTCATGTTTTACAAACAATAAGATTTACAAATAATATGAAGCAGTACCTTTGCATTAGAATGTGATATTGAAACTGAAGTTACTAGGAGCAGTTGGAGCCTTTACCCATTAAGTTGATTGTGCTGCTCGATTCCCCATCCATAATGAGCTGTACCTGGCTAGTGGGGCTGACTTCCATGTACCTCATGACATGGTCAGGATCTTCTTCCACAGAGGTTTATTTCTGATGGTGTTGCTGTCAAAGTTTGTCCTGGTCAGTAAGCCTATATCTTAAGAATCCTATGGAATAAAATTTGTGAGGGTTAGAATTAACAATGGACTTAATGATTAACTAAGCTTGACAGTAATGAAAACTTCCTGCTTAAGAACGCTGTAGCAGCTTATATAACACTTTTTTTGTTTACACATTCTTCTCTCAACAGTGTGTGTGTATCTGTGATCTCATATGATTTTTATGGTACTTCAAACAAACTATCTTTGATTGTGTTGCACTGATATCACCATTTAAGGTCACGTAACTCTTACCCTCCTATATGTACCTACAGTACAAACAGAAATCAATGTCAAAACCAGAAATGGAACGGAAAGAACAAACAATTAAATGGTAACTGATGTTGCTACACTTAGTAAGAGAAGACTGAGATGCATACCAACCTTGACCTGAATGCCACAGTGATAGTGATGAAAGACAGTACAAGAACGGGTGCCACTCCCACACGAGTTGACACGGAACACGGCCAGATTGTCCTACAGTCTCTCTCTTTCTGTGCTGAATCTGTTCCTGCTGTCCATATTTCTTTAGCAGTACAAACATAAAGATATTTTTCTTCCTTGCAAGAATGCTTTTTGTTTCATCAACTACAGTCTCACCACAAAGGTGTCAGAGGATGCAGGAGTTGGTGTGCATTACACATGCATCAGCATTTTCTAAAAAGTAAGCAATAAGCACCCCAAAACATTTATGTCCTTATGATCTTAGATGATAATTGGGCTGCAGTTCTTGAGAGAGCAAGCTTTCTTCTAGGAAGTTGAGGCTATCTTTTTTTGAGTGGAGAATATTTTTTATTGGCTAGTTTAAGAACCCAGCAGGAGTTGGGAGTAAGGCACTTTAGCAGTTTTACAGTACCTTCTCTTTTTAAAGTGTTTTACAACTCTAAGTGTCTCCTTGCCCTGGATTTTATTCCCCCTCTCCCAATTGAACCATCACTCTGACTGAATGTCTGCTCTGACTTAAATCAGTTTTCCTTTATGGGTCTGTTTCTCAGCATCTGTCTGCCTTTAATCAGCATGCCCAGCAAGCTCCTGGGGACCAGGACCATCCCTCAGTACATCAGCACATGGGCTGAGTCTCTTTGACCACCATTACCATACCAATCAAATAACAATAAAATAAAACCATTAAATCCTACCCATATTTCTTTATAGCTGGAGTTACCTAAATATAGGTCTGCTAATAACCTGCATAAATTAGTGGCAAATACATGGGCAGGGAATAGCATAGGTGAAGAACAGGATAGGGAGGCTTTCTGGGGGAGGGATGTCACAGGGAGAGAGCTACTGCAGGAGAGGGTCCTGTATGTTCTGTTCCCCAGGTATTACATGTTTGCTGCATATGAAAGCATAATAAATGAGCCTTGTGTTGTTCCAGCAAGGGAAGTGTGGCTTGGACATCTCATCTCAGTGTGTGTATCTGGTACTTAATGTTCTTACTTTGTAACATGGTGATTCATACTTCAAAGGTTCTTGCTCCTCAGTTAGTCATGACCCTGTGGTCCCTTTTCCTTCTAGGGATCCTAGCCATGGCTGTGTGCTCTGTCTGGTGTGATCAGCATTGCACTACATGCTCACACGTTCTGGTTGGTACCATGATATGGTTGGGTTTTTAGGTCAGTGTTGTGGGCACCACAGAAACACACACATGGAAAGTTTTTGTCTATGCAAATAAAGGGATCTGCAAGGAAAGGGATGACTGCTCTGTGCCCAAGATAACTGAGTGGTAGATGTTAAATTTCCTCAACTAGGTGCCAACTTCTCAGCACTCTCAGGCAGCAGCTGCTGTCAACTCCAGCTCCTGTGCACTCACTGCCAGGGTGTCCAAGTCCAGGCAGACTGTAAATGAAAAATGGTAACTTCAGTGGTATCTGTATTCCAAAGCATGTGATTTCAAAGACCTTTTTTGTTCAGTATGATTTTGGACATATTATTTTTCAATATGCAGCCTTTCTCTAGCAGCAGTAAAGCTAATATTGTAGGCTGGTTACTTACAAAAAGAAACAGGTTTTAATTGTGGTAAATCCTAGGGCCAGATCAGGCCATAGCAAGGGCAGTAAGAGAAGGAAAGACCAAAATGAAAGTCAAAAATGTTTGAACCCTGCTGCTGGCACTTATGGAAGAACATTGCAGGTCTTTAAGGCAGTGCTGGGTGAGAGGAGGAGGCTGCTGGAGGGGGTGCAAGGAGGGATTTAGCTGAAACTGCGGGATGTAATTCCTCGTGTTAATTAATACAGGAGCTCCCTCTTATCTGAAGAGAAGGAAGTTGCAAGAAAGACAGACCCCAGCAGCAGGTGAAGTCCCAATTCACTTAGGTCAACAGAGTATCCTGCTCTGTATGTGTCTGGTTTCCATAAATGCACAGGATTTTCTAGGCTGGTGGAAAGTTACTGAGTTTGATACTTTTATATCTTGAATCTCCATAAAATACCAGTCAGATCCTGTTTGAAAAAAAAGAAATTGCTGTTTCTTGCAGATCTTTCAGCATGTTCCTGTTGACTCTGGAGGCATTTTACTTCAGGCAGTTAGGAATTATTACAAGAATATATTGCAGTTTGGAGTTTAAAGGAGAGAGCTGTAGAAAGATAATCAAGTTGTTAACAATGGTCATAATGTTGTCAACATTTTATTTATATTGTGGGATTATCTGCCTAGATTGTCCTGAGCAGAATTCAAACTGAAAAATGGCTGATTTTGAGTGTTGCTTTCAGACTCAGAGTGCTGGTATGAGCTTCCAATTATACACAGTTCAATCGAATTCTCAGCACTGTAATCTCTATTTGACCCAAATTTAGGCATGATCTTTTAGTCCATTTTTGAAAAAAAAAAAAAAAAAAAAAAAAAGAAAGCAGCAGACAGTGAATACAACTTAACTACACAGAACTAGAAGCAAGTTTGTACTGAAATGCTAAATACACACAGGATGAACTGAGAGATGCATCGACTTTCACCTTTGTTACTAGAATTATAGCCTAGACCTGGTGAGGTTATGTCTCGGAATGGGGTGAAATAATGACCTTCTGCAGTAATTGTTGTTGTTATGGCACTGTTCTTCACCTGTAGAATACAATTATTGCAGAAAGATGCCCCATTAAAACAGGAGACTGCCTTTGAACAAGGGGCTATAATTATTTTATGATTTTGAAAATGGAATTAATAAAAAACAACTAAAACTGAGCACCAAAATAATTTTGTTGGACATTAGAAAATACAATGATATGGAAAGCCAGCTAAGAAAAAAAAAGTCAAACCAAGCAAGACACAGACTAACTACACTAGCTCAATACTTTTGGAGTGGCTGAAGTATCAACGAATGTGACAGATGAAGCTATAACTTAAGACATGCTGCAAATTAGTAGCAGATGCTCATACCAGCTTGCCACAGGATGTTAGCAGATAAAACCAGTGTTCAAGTCTAATAAAGGCAAGTTTGGTGTTAGAGCTTTTTTAACATCATCATCATTAGAAGGAAACATGAAATTACTTAACATTGGAAGTGACCAATAAACAAGAATAGTTAATATGGGCTTGCTCAGACAGCATACAAGATAGCCAAAGTTTTCTGGTGGAAAATGTGATCTCAAAATTCAGTGGAGAATTTAATTTTTCTATTTTCCACACAGGAGACCTGAAAACAATTTTCACTGCCAGTTGAACTAGCATTGCCATTGTTTTTGATTTCTTTTGTCTGTTTGCTCGAAAGAGGATTTTTAGCTTAAAAAAAATTATGAAATTTAATTCAAAGCTAAAGTTTTCAGTGTTTTTTTTTAAGCAAATGTCCATTATTTTTACCTTAGGAAAAGAGACTTGTAAATTCTTTACCTGTCCAAAATCACTAGCATTACAAAATGGTACAAACTGGAACAGTACAGCCCTTTTCACAGCCTGTCACCCAGAGCTACAGCAGAGGCTTAAACAGACAGAGAATTGAAGGGCCAAGAGCTGCCTCTTATACCAAGGGTGGCAACAGAACCAACCCTTCTGAGTCCCACTTGTGCCCTTACTGGAAGGGAGATTTACGATAAAAACTTGCAGTTAGCAATACAGCACATTCCTCCTTACTGAGCTCGAGTGTTTCCTCTCCTTGCAGTGTCAGACTCAATCGTGTTTTCAGCTTTTTGCTTCAAAAGCTGGGCCAGCCCCGTGCTCTGAGTGTGTATTTCACAAGGCTCTGTTGACCTGATCCCCAGACCTTTGTGGTATGATGAAGTTACCCACTTTCTTGAACTTTTCACTGGTTGGCCTTTACTCTGCGACTGCTGCAGGTGGAACTATGTGCTAATCCATTTTTGCTGGCTTCCTGCTCCTAAGTCTATGGGAGGAGAGGGTTTGATAAGGGCTTTGAGTAAACTCCTTTTGGGTAAAACAGAGAAGGGAAGGTTATCTTGGGTTATCTTTGTGTCTAAACTCCAGCCACTTCTTTGTAAATAAATTACCTTCCTAAATGCTAGGCCAAGTAACTTTCAGGAAAGTTTAAAAAATAAACCTCACACCTTTGAAACAAAACAGCCAGAAAACAGAACCAGAGTCAAACAATTGATAGTATCTGGGAGTTGCCTCTTTACACAGCTCTATGACAGGTATTAAAGCCTCCTACATTTCCACCTGCCATGACTTTGCAGTGCGATATGTCATTCTGGGAATCTGTGAGCAGGGAAAAGCAAAGTGGGGACACAGCAGGAAGTGTGTTGCATGCATTTAACACCTTCCTATGGGAGGTCTCTCTCATTACACAGGTTGATGAGCATGAACAAATAGAGCTCGTGCCATAGCGATGCTGACATTCTAACTAGGCATCCCTGCTCCTCATTTCCTTCATTTTCTGAGTATTTTAACCTGTGAGATCTGCAACATGCATGGAGGTGATAGGTGCATCAAGCACAGCACAGCTAGCTGGTCGAGGGAGGCGACTGTCCCACTCTGCACTGCACTGGTGCAGTTCCCCCTCGAGTAGTGTGTGCAGTTTGGGGCACCTCAATATAAGGAGGACATCAAACTACTAGAGTGTGTCCCGACGAGGGCGACCAAGATGGTGAAAGGCCGCGAGGGCAAGACTTATGAGGAGTGGTTGAGGACACCTGGCTTGTTCAGCTTGGAGAAGAGAAGGCTTAGGGGCAACCTCATCTCAGTTTACTTCCTCAAGTGGGACAGCAGAGGGGGAGCTGCTGATCTCCTCCCTCTGGTAACCAGCAACAGGACACAATAATATGAAATCTGAAGCTGCATCAGGGGAAGTTTACATTGGACACTAGGAAAAGTTCTTCCCTGAGTGGGTGGTCAGTCACTGGAACAGACTCCCCAGGGAAGTGATCATGGCACGGAACCTGTCAGAGTTCAAGGAGCATCTGGACGATGCTCTTAGTCATATGGTTTGGCTTTAGGTAGTCCTGCAAGGAGCAGTGAGTTGAACTCAATTATCCTTATGGGTCCTTTCCAACTTGAAATATTCTATGATTCTATGATTCATTTAGCTCAGCATGGACTTGCAGGGGAGGTTTTTAAGTTTTCCTGAGTTCAGGAAGTGCTGACAGTCAGGCATACAATTATTTGGAAAAACAAGGAAAAGGCATTAGCCTCCCAATTTCCAACCTAAAAGATTTGGCTTAACTTGGCAGGAGGTTACTGCAATCTTTAAAGCAATAAGCAAAGCTTCATAGGGTCCATTTAGTAGGTTCTGTGAAAATATATCTAATTAAATGTAACCTAAACTAGTCTCTGGCAATTTCCATGGGGACCCACTGTGTCCCATTTGAGAAACAAAAGGAATTTTATGTAGCCTTTTGGAATCTAGTACCCTACCTGGCCTACCACTCTCTTTGCTCATACAGAAATCTTTACATGTGAATGTAGCTGCAAATAAAAAAGAGAATGATTGTTACATCTGTTAGGTATCACACCTGACAGATGATGGTGTAATTCAACAAAGAATTAGAAGAAGACTGATATTTCCTTCCTGGTCTAAATAATCTAATCCCCAGAAAGAATACTGAGCACAGAAATGTTAAATTATTTTAGTTTTTTTAAAAAACAGAAACTAAGGTATATGATTTAATAGGAGAAAATAAAATGGTAAGAGAAGTAAATTGATGATACTTTCTCATTTTGAGCAAATGCAAGAATTAAATCATCACATTCTTTTACAAAAGCTATATACACCCTTTGACTACTAGCTTAAGGCCAACCATCAGTCCATTGCTATATGACTTCTATCTTTCCTCTAAAAAGAGAGAGGGAGAAGTTTTTTTTAAAAAGAAGGTTGTCTTCACTGAGTGAGACCCTTCTTCTGATTGTATTCAAGTGTTTTGTCATAAAAAGTGCTGAAGGGGACAGGAAGACATATAGAAAAAGGTGTTTTGCTGTGGATTGCTCCACATGATTTTTAGGCTGTACTGGCATTTTATCCAGATGCTGACTTTTGTTCATAGACACAGCCAAACTGCATATGTGGGACTTTGTTCCAATACCAGAATGTTGCTATTGAATAAAAAGCCTTATTCTCAACTACCTCTGAAAAATCCCCTTGCTAGAGCAAAGAGCCATTGTTCCCAACACTAAGGGGTTGCCCATGTTCGGGTACCTCCTTAGTAGAGGGCACAGTTAGCACGCTCCCTCGCAAAGTGTTTCAAGTCAGATGCCCAAGAAAGCAGGTCCCAGATCATTGCTGAGGTTTGTCCAAGGAGGAGAAGGACTGGTTTTGTCATCAGGAAAACCAGCCTGATGGGTTTCAGTACTGTTAATACAGCTTGGTTTCTTCAGCAACTGTAAACACGAGTAATCCTATAGAAAATAGTTGTCATGGAGATTCTGGAAGAGGAAGAAGTAGGTATTTATAGAAATGGCTTGGAGGTCATCTGAGTGTCTTTGACTAATGTGACTGACACAGTCTCCTTCCAAGGCTCATGCTCATCTCAGCTTTGCATGTACACAAGCTGAGCTCGGCATCTCATTAGAGGGGTGAGGAATGCAGATAGTGTTAGTCAAACAAACAAGTTACGCTTGTTATCCTTCTTCCACAATCAAGCTTGAACTTTGTCTCTTTCTCACCATCCTGCTGTGAAATTGGAATTTCTGTTGTGATTGCATATGGTTTAGGTTTTGTGTATGTTGGTTTAATGGTGTCTGGGTTACATATCAGTCTGTCCAGACTGGAAGAAACAGGAGCATATGCACAAGGAATTGGTTGAAGAGAGAAAAGGAAATAGTCAATACACACACAAACACACCTTATCTACTGCATCTGAAAATCCTTCTTAATTCATGACACAAAATAAGTATGGTCAAAAACCTTAGAGGCTGGCAGATTTCAATGAAGGTGAGAAATTAGATATTGCGATCTCACAAAAGAGCTTTTGAAATATATTTAAATCCAATGAGGGTAGACACAGCAGGTTGACTCATAGAGAGATAGTTGCAGAGGAACAACTTCAGGGTTTGGATCACATCACAGAGCTTTATTATTTCATTACTGTAAGGTTTCATAGCATCATCACAATATTTGTATATGTGATGGACCCACCATATTGTCCAGGCACAAGATAGACGGCAGTGACTCTGGAGGTAATTGCTGTGATTTCTTGTTTTAATGGCTCCTGTCAAGTCTCAGTTTTCCCTGTCATCTCAAATGCCATCTCAGCAGAAGAGCTGAGAGGAGAAAATTCTTGGGTTCTTTATTTGGTTTGTTTTTTTCTCAGAAGAAATGTATCTTCTATTTTTTTGTCTAATCTGGCAAGAGATTGTGTTTCAGAGGCATGAGGAGATGATTTATGTGCTACTTTCTACCTGCTGAGCCTCTGAAGTGCCATACAATATCCAACCTGCACCTTCAAGCTTCAGAAACATCAGTATTTTTTATCTGCTTTTTACCTTCTAATTGTTTCTTTATGGCTGTCAAAGCCTTGATTTATTTTTTTTCATAACTCTAAAAGATTTTAGGGTTTTAAAAGCTTTTAGTTGTTCTATTTAACTATTTTTTCTTTCTCTCATATCCAGCAGGCTTTTGTTTTGATGCTGATATTTTAAGCACTGAAAAGTTTTCTGAATTTCTCCTTTTCAGGAATCTCACTTGTATAACTACTGATGTTCATTAAAGTAGATCTCAGTACTTGCAGCAGCAATGTTTGTTGGAACAATATTAAAAAAGGACACCTCTGACTGCCTCTTTCAGACTGAGATGAGGATAAGCTATTTCTGCTATTTCTCTTGGCTAGCTTTTAAACAAAAAACAGTTTCAGCAGAAGAGCCAGATAAAGCAAGACCTAAGTCCTTACTTCAGCCTAGATCTCCAACCTCTTCAGTGGTATAACAATATTCCAACTGCAGACATTTACTTAATTTCATATGAAAAAAGCAAAAAGCCCATTCACTTCATAGGCAGGAGGCTAAGCCTCAGTTGTTCTGTAATTCTAAATAGACTATTTCTCAGTTCTGTGGCAGAACTGATACAAATGTTCAGGTTTAAGTTGAAAGAAAAAAACCTGTTGATTACAACAAAATTAAAAACATGTTTTGAAAATAAAAGTTTAAAAATTATGTTTCCCACTTTTTTTCTTTTAATGCTCAAGCTTTTTTTTTTTTGCTGAATTTGAGACTGTTTAGGCCTTTGGAAAATAAGTTCTGATGAATTTGCTACTTAACAGAGATGTGTCCCACTTCCAGTGACTTCCTCCCAGACACTTTTCTCATTATAAACCAGACTAATATGATCTAATCTTCTGCAAATATAGTTTAGCTTGTTTTGTCTTCAATGGGAAACTACCTTCAAACATTAACTAGAGAAACCCCTTCATAAATAAATATATTGAAGTGATAAAAACTTTAGACTTACCGGTTCTGCTTTATCACCCTGCTAGGATCAACAACTTTTCAAATGTGCCTCTTCTGTTTGGGCTTTCATGTAAACATGATGCTTAGATTGTCTTCAAAGGTTGCATCCTTGTCCTCCCTGCTCTTTGTCCCTGCCTATGGTTACCCATGTTCAAAGAAGCTTAATCCCTACTGGAAGAGGTGCAGAGAAAGGATGTCAGAATGACCAGAGGAACTGAGATATGACTAGAGGAATTTGATTTATTTACCTTAGAAATACCAAAGGCTGAGAAGAGATATGATAGGTCTCAATAGACCAAGGGCAAAAGGAAAGATGGGAGAAAAAAAGGGGAAGAGGGGAATAGCCACAAAGGAGGAAAAGAAAGCTAATTAAACATGAGCACAGTTGTTAAAAAGAAAAGTATGTTTGATCTTCAGAGGTGTCAGATTGTGGAACAATGCTCTATCTGGAATGGCAGGGGGAAAACCTTAACTGGTTAAATTGAGGTTTGATCATTTTGAGAGGGGAATGCAATGACACTACAGTCCATAGAATATAGGATTGCATGACCTAGATCTGCCCTTCCCGAAACTCCTGCTTTGTGTCTTCTGATACCACAGTGACCCTTCCTACGAAAGAAGTTGACTAGGAGAAACCCTTCCAGGTCAATCATTCCAACAAATCTTTACAGAAATGTTTACTTTTTTTTTTTTTCTGACCCTGTAGTAAGAATGCTTGGTATCTTCTTTTGGCAAAGAAGAAGATCCAAGTGCCAAGTCAGTAAATATCCGTACTATTTTAGAGCAAAGTTAGCAAGTTAGCCATTTGCAGTCTGTTTTATCATTTGTGACCTTAGCATGCCTGTGAAACCCCTGACCTTGTACAGAGTGCCACGTGGTGATTGTATTCTCGTGTTTGCAATCTTTATCTTTCTAAGTGAAAGGCCTAAAACAGGTGTCCATGTCATTGAACACTGTGCTTGAAAAATTCAGACTAGTGGAGATGTTATCTGGCCTTGATTTAGTCAGATAAGGAAGGATGGGACCTGAATCTTTATATAAACAGCCAGCGGCATAGCAGTAAATCTGTATGCCAGTGTGTTGGACTGAACTCTTCTCTAGGGTTCAGTTTCCTCTCTGCCATCCACACCCACTTCATCAGCCAATGCATGCCCACGGATAAAGCATATTCACTGTCAAGTGAGCCAGTGAACGCTGAAAAGCCTTAGGAAAAAGTCAAGATGTACCAGAATTTCTGATTGAATTGGTATCACCAATAGACTTTTAGTCTTTGGTGGGAAAATGTTTCTTTCACACCATCATCAACCTCTTTGTAATCTTGTTGAGGCTGACAAATGAGAACATTTATTTGTCTAGTGTCTCAGCCAGTTACCTCACACACACCCAGGATAAGCCCCAAGTGCATGTCATTAGAATGCAAATGAAAAAAACATGATTGTCTCCTCATCAGTTAAGCAAGTGGGTAAATGTGGGCCTCACTGTTTGGCTTTATTTTCTACCATGGTATTTCCTCCCCCTGCTTCAACACTCACTTTAGTGGGAAGGATGCTGGTTAAAGAAATAAATTAGCTTGTAAAGCAAGACTATACATGGGCAAAAGCCAAGAAATGGGAAGCACTGAAAGAGGAAGCCAACCAACATTAACCCGTTGTTGGAAGGATTCACATCCACGTGCTTCCCCTTCTATTACCAGTGCCTAGTTTAGCATCAGTGTCATCTTAATGCTGCACACATACCCAGAGCCCTTCCTCAGTGTCCCAGGAAAGAAGGAAACCATGATTTACACCCTAGGAAGATTCAGATAATGTCTTCTTCTATTTCCATGCATGCATCTCAGCATAGAGGTGACCAAGTTACATGCTGAACAATTCCTTCTTTCTGGAACAACATTCCAACATCAAAGCTCATTTTCCAGGGAACAAATGAAAAACAACAACAAAAAAACCCCATCACTCCAAAGCAGAAAGCAAATTTTCATGTAACTGTAACAAAGCTCTGCCTTATGGGAGCGTCTCCTACACATAGAATCTTGTACAAGCAAGACCGGCATGTCTTCCCAAAACCGGATGTTTGCTGGCACCATAGCAAGCACCGCTGGAAGCAGTGCTTTTAAGGTTACCATTTGGTTGATATCAACCAGATAAGAACATCTTAAATGAAATGCTACCTTGAAACTTCTGTAGAATTAAGTGACATGGGATTAGTTAATGAAATTCTGCAAAGTGACAATCAGTGAACACAGAATCTTACATTTTTTACATGAATCATCAATTTTTAAACGAAAATTAACACTCAAAAATTATTGTTTCCAATGTGTCGTATTTCTCCGTAGCGCAGCAGCTCTGGAGTATTTGTACCAAGTCTTGGAGTATCAGTTCAAATGTGCTTGGAATCAGATGGAATAACGGAAGGATCTTTCCCAAGCTTCTTGGCACTGCACTATGCAATTGGGAAAGCAATCATGTTACGTGATTGTCAGTAGGACAGGACCTGCTCTGATTAAAGCACCTCATTGCATCACGATTCGATTCTTTAATTGAGGCAGGTGCTCTCCTTTTGATAGCCTTAAAATACGATGTGTTTTAACTGCATACCTCAGGCTGCTATAATATGACAAATATGCCCACTTATGCTGGCGTGGGATGTATGGCTGCAAAGCATGTATCTGGATATGCAAACAAATACAATCTCTGTGCCAGTTTCTTGGTTTTCAAGTAGTGGTTCTGTAAACTCTGGGGCTTGTTACTATTTTTAACTTCTTACTGGCTACCTTGACTCAGCAATACATCTATGCATTCTCTTTACATGGTCCTAAAAGTAGTTGCATACGCTTAATGCTGCATGGAACAGTCCTGGAGATTTTCCCATCACAGAGAGAAAATCTGGTCCTTTTATTCAGCTTTTACAATTGTAAAAAAATCCAGAGAGAAGATGAGCCTTTGGCCATAAGATACTGAACATCGTACAGCCATCCCAACCAGATTTTCACTATAAACCGGAGCATTTCTCACAACTAGTTGTCTACAGATCAGTATTTGCTGACCATCAGAGATTAGATGGTAACTTTCCAAAAGAAGGGGGCTGCGCAATCCTCTTTTTTCAGTAGTCACTGCTGCTGTGACGTGTCCTGGTGTTCCCTGCCAGGTGCATAAGTGCAGGTTTTTCTGTCTTGCTTCATCACATGGAAAGGACGTCAGCACAGTTTCTTACTTTGCATTCCTACGCTCCTGCGCAAATTTTACTCCCTTGCTTGCCAGTCAAGGAGAGGTTTGTAATGAAGGGTACGAGTGATTACAGGATTGCCAGACCAAGATTATGCAAAGAAACTCATGACTGAAGAAAAGTTCACAGAGCTTCACAATCCACAGGTAGCTGGATGAGTGCCATCAGATGTTGGTAATTGCCCCAGCTTGAACTTTTTTCACTTGACCATTCACACCAGCTACGGAAAATGCAGGTTCTTTGAGAATAAAAAAAAAGAACAGTGTAAAACTCAACACATTTGGAAGAAAATTAAACTTTTTCAGCTTTGAGGAAAGTGGAGTGTATTTTTTTTATCCTCTGGAGCAAAACATTTGTAGAAGTTGGCATCCTTTGTACCATTGGGTATACTAACACTTGTAGCAATTCAGCAGAGCAGAAAGAGACAGCATTTTTGTAAACTTTTCCCCAAATTCAGGAACGACATACATACATTTTTCCTGCTAGCTGTAGCAGAACTATATCTTTCAACCTCTTCTTCTATTTGAAGAATAGTAAGTAAGTAAGTAAAAAAGACAAAAAAGCTTTCTTTGTTCATTTTGCAGTGATGCTTGCCATGGAGGGGGAAGAGATAAAAATCCATTTGTTCCATCTGGAGCCCTGACCCCCTACAAATCGTGGACATTAAAATGAGGTCGAGCTGCCAGGAAAATTAGTCGAGCTGCCAGGAAAAAGGAATTTTTACTCTGCATAACTAATGGCAAAGGGTCTTCTAAGAAATTCCTTTCAGGCGCACGTCTGCACTGAGACCTCATATCAGGACTGTATTCAGTCCCTTACCCTTCTCTACTGAGACTCCTTGAAGTCTGATAGAGTCTTTGGCCCTTCCCTAAAATAAATTACTAGCCCAGGGTAGCAATTAAGTGGAACTGTAATCCAAAACTGTAATCCTAGAAGCCTCATGCTGGGATGCTACCTAACCCTAACATACTTAAACACTGTGGGCTCTGAGTTCAGGCATGGGAAATCAGGCAGCCTGGAAAACCCTGAGATTCCTCAGTGTTGGCAGCTCTTGAGTGGCTTGATTAAAATCAGTGTTTCATCAGAAAATGGCATCCCTTTGGCTGTTGGGGCAGGTGCTCTGGGAATGTGTTAAGAGGATGCACCTCCAAGCAGGTGTTGCCACTGCCACCTTGCAAATGGCGTGGCCATATGAAGGGGGGAGTTGCATTCACACCCCTTTCACCTCACCAAGGCTCTGACTCTTTCACTGAGCCAGATATGGCCGTTCCTGGTACTGCTGGAGAAGAAAAGGTGCTGGGCTGTCAGGATGGGCTCCTCAGAAGAGCCTGAGCCAAAGGGAGAGAGCCTCTGGGCCTGGAAAAGAAAGCCAGGGGAGTGGCAAGGTTTGTGGCAGCCAGATTGTGCATTGTGGGTGTTAAAATAACTTATGGCACTTCTATTTAAAGCTTTTTCCAATCAATTATGGACTATCTGGGCAGTGGTCAACTTTCTTCCCTGCTTGAGGGGAATACAAATGCACTCCCTGGCTTTAGAGGAGAGGAGGTCCTGTGGTGAGGATAAAGGAAATTATGGGTTCTAGGATTCTTGGGGTCTAATCCTTAAGTCCATTGCAATTCACCTGTTTTTTGCTTACCAGGTGCTACATAAAATACTTGAGCAACCCTACCTCTGTTCTCCTCTTTGTAAAAAGAGTGTAAAAAAACCAATTTCTGTTATAAAGGATTTCTAAGTCTAGTGATGGAAAGAGCTGTAGAAGCACTAGATAGTAGTAGGAATAAGAATAACTATATAATTCCTATTCTTTTGAATGCCTTTAATTTTTTAAATTTTTTTTTTTTTAAATTCCAGAGATGTTCAGCTAAGTAGTTGTTGCTCTAGTGTCCCTATAACGTTGTTTACCTGGAGACATGGAGAAGTACTATACTGCAGTGGATATTAATGTATGAATCCTACTTTTTCCTTTTAGACTTTAATTGTGTTATGGTAACAGGTGATTTTATGGCGCTGTTACTTGGCGTGGGGTTGCTTTTGCTTAAGTGAGAAGTCCCACTGATTTGGAGGAGCTATTTCTGAGAGTAATTGCTAACCTGCAGGAACAGATATCACACAAAGGAAAGTGTTGATGGAGGTATTTCCCTTCCTAAGATGTCGGGCAGGGCTAACAGCCTGGCTTTTATCCTGTTGTGAAGGAGGACAATCACAAGGATAATTCTCTTAAGAGATCACATAACAGGACTGCATGTTAATATATAAAATTACTTCAAGGGAAGTGGACTGAGCTGAAAGGTCTTTTTGCTGTGTGATAGTCAATGCTTGTAATTCAAAGCCTTATTGTTAGTCAAAAGCTTCTCAAGAATATGCATTTATGCTGTCCTTTGTGAAAGGCTGTTTGTGTGTAACTAGCAAAAATGCATAGAACTAAAAAAAACCAAACCGAAACAAAAACAGGAAAAAAAAAAACCCACACCAAAAAAACCCCTACACCTTCCAGCATCTCCTGGCTTTGCTGAACTCCACAAACATTAGCTCTTGATACCAGTGAAGTATTTGAAAATTAAACTGTTAATGAGATTGATGAACTCACTTCAGCATCTTTGAAAATTATTATTGTACTCATTCCTAGGCTTTATTTTACTCAATTAAAAATGACTCCTTAGTTTCTACTGGCCACACCTCTGAAATATTTCCCAATAGGCAAGTCATTATATTCTGACACCTATGCGCTCGCTCATCATTAAGTTTTGATAATCGCACACTCCCAGGTTTTAGTTCTCCCGTAGTTTGTCTCTTCCCTTTTGTTAGTTGTATCTGTTATTACGTCCTTCATGATACAATACCTGAGGTTTCGCATTTAACAGGGTTTCAGTTGCTCAAAGACAAGTTGACCGTGTTTGGAACATTCCTCTAGGATGGTCAGGGAGCAGGCAGGCGGAGTGAGTCCTGCCTGATACCTGTCTTGGATGGGCTTGGATGTTTGTTTGGCACCAGGCTGCTTTGTCCAGGAAAAGCTGAGATGCTCTGGACCATGTGTGGAAGCAGAACTGGAGGAACTGGGAGCCCTGGGCCACCAATGCAGTTGTTCACTGCACTTTGGTAACTCTCAATATAAGTTGGTATTTCAGCAGAGATTTTCAGAGGTTTGCGCAGTTGATATAAACTCCTAGCCCTTATTTAATCCTACTTCAAACACCTTAGTCCTTTTTTGGCTGCCTTTACATGAATATGTAAAACTTCCCTATTACTAACCTGATTAGTGTGTTTTATGGTAACTGCAGGTTGCAGCCTGCCAAAAATGCCTGAAGGCAAACTTGCTCTCCATATAGTTTCAAGTCTCTGCCCTCAAATATAAAAAAGATTTTCCTAGGAGCATGACTTAGAAGGCTTATGCATTTTGCATTTACAGCACTTTTGCAATTGTTCTGTTGTGATGAGATAAATGAGTAAGTGAGCTTTCAGCTGCCTCTTTTGGGTTATGGTAGCAGACTGTCCATAGAGGCAAGTAGCTCAGTGGAAGTGACCTTGCTGCACTTGTTAACTCTGAGGTGGCCTCATAGATGAATGTGAAAGTGCTGAAGTTGGGGAAAAATCTGATCAAGCACCAGTTGCTGAGATTAGGCTGATACAGGTCTTTAATATGATTCCATAATACATAATAGCATAAGTGCCTTTACAAATACTGTGGAGGTTTCCCTTCAGACAATGCCATTCCTGTGAAATAAAAATATGTGATGGGAATCTCAATTTTGGTGAAAACCTTGGTGGAAAATATTTAGTATTACATTAGTGAACCAAACTCTTCAAACTAATGAAAACTTTCAATGCCCCCTTTCTAAGTTTCTGAATCAAAAGTTCTTAGAATTTCCGTTCCATTAAACCTTTAGTGAAAATGAACTTGTGGCTTGAGATCTGAATGGAGTAGATGCATGTTTATGGAACAGCAGCAATGAACATCCCAGCTATGCAGGAAAGGTACAAAACTGATAAAGAAGGAAAATAGATCCACAAAGAAGGATGTAGAAAAGATCATCTCCTTTTCCAGTGAGTAAAATCTCACCCCTCACCCTGAAGGGACCAGCAGGGTTGGGAGCAGAATCTGCTTCATAACTCAGTTATCTGAGGCAGAAAACTGTTGGATGGGGACCATTAGAAGTAGGCAGGCCAGTATTGGATGAGGCCACTTAAGTAATTATTTTCCACTCTCTTTGTATTTTGCTTTGAACACTGTCAGTCTGCTTCCCCAAGCACCTCTCTGAAGCGGCAGATGGCTGCCTTTGTCTCTGTAATTTGCATTTCTTATGCCCTTAATACCATCATCACCTCTCCATCCTGTCTCCTGAGCAGGAGGGCCACTTCTTGCTATGCCTTTTTTCTAGATGCACTTCCACCGTGCTTACAGATGGCACACGGTGAAATTAATACATTTCTCACCAGATGGAGAAAGCTGCCTTCCTTTCATGGCTTACTTGACCAATGACTGATTTATTTGTTGTTAAGTTAGTGGTAAATCATAGAATCATAGAATGGTTTGGGGTGGAAGGATCCTTAAAGATCATCTAGTTCCAACTCTCTGCCATGAGCAGGGACACCTTCCACTAGACCAGGTTGCTCAAAGCCTCATCCAACCTGGCCTTCAACACTTCCAGGGAGGAGCAGCCACAGCTTCTCTGGGCAACCTGTTCCAATGTCTCACCACCCTTGTTCTAGATCACCTGCAGTTCAGTTCACCACCAAGGTAACTGGCTTGCTCATTATAAGTTAGTCTTTAAATCAAGGCTGATGCTTTCTTAAGCAGAAAGCATTAATTTAAATGTAAATTGTAGGGTTTGCAGAACACCAATAATTATTCCTGCACTTGGGCTTTTGTTTATTTTGGGCTCTCAGCTAGGGCAGATGTTATTTTGAACTAGATTATTCACATCTGGTAGGTGGACACTTCCACGCGCAGCTGCCAGTGATGCTTGATCTTCTCTGGATGGGAGAAAACTATTTGTTTTGACATTTATGACTGTTTTTCCAGGACTGATGTACCTTAGCAATGGCAAGGCTGCAGGTATCTCTTGCATTCACTTTTGCTCTTGTTTTGGATCACTTTATGCTAGAGAGGACTGTCTGCCTTGTAGACACACCAGTGATTTCTTTTTACCACTTTAATGACAGGAGTAGCACTATTCTAAAGCCATCACTCCTATTTGCAGAGTGGGTTTTCTGGTCTTTAGCTCCTGCCAATTGGGAGTGGGAGAGGTAAACCAGCCCCGGCTTTGTCTGCTGAATCAGTTTTAAATGTGCCAGGTGTCGATATTAGTAAGCACTGCTACTGCAGAAGATATAGATGTAGAAATGAGTTTACTCATCGTATTCTTAAATAAGGACACCAAATAAGCACACCAAACACATCTACTTCATCACCATAGCTGTGTTTGTGTTAGCTAAGGGCAATACCCAATGTCTGATAATAGCACTGGTGCAACCGAATGGAAAACATGGGTATCTCACTGCTCCTAGGAAATGTCTGAATTGTTTGCTGTGTTGTCAGCGTGTTAAGGTTATAATTAATGGTCTTTTTTAAAAAAAAAATATATATATTTTTTTTCTCCATTGTATTAACAGAATGTTCAGTAAGCAGAGTTCATAGTAATCCAAGGGGTGCTCTCCAAACTAAAAAAGGTTATTTAGATGCCTCAGTTACACTTCTGGTCAGGAGACGGGATATCTCAAGCCAAACTGGCTTTGGTTTGCTGGTTGTTATCTCTATTTCTAGCAGAGACACTCCAGCAGTAACTGGCTGGCAGGTTGCTGGGTTGATGATGGGTGGCTATGCTAGCTGTGAGGAACCAGCCTTCGGGGCTCAACCTCTCCTGAATGCAAATGTGCTCTTCAGCTAGATGGCTAACACAGAGGCGGAATAAAGCCCTGCTTCAGGGCAATTCTCTCTTTTGAGATACTCATCTCTCCACTGCTCACCCCTGGAATTTTGACTGTTCTGTGATTTTTATTTTTCCTCTTTAAATACAGAAAATGCATGAGAAATGAAACTTTCACATGGTCAGAAACAGAAAGCATCCCAGGAGTGGTACCTCCAGTATAGTTTTACTTTTCGTCATCTTGAGTTACACACAGAGAATGCCACAGTTGGTGACTCTGCAACATTACAACATGCACTTAATCCTAATAAGGAGGGAGAGGCTGTGGCTAACAGGTTGTTTTTAATCTCAGTTCATTTCTAAACAAGCTGATAGCCAGTTCTGAATCATGAGTCTGGAAGAGAACTTGGTGCTTTTGTCAGACCTAGCATTGTTTACAGGAACATTCTCCCCCCCAGGGAGATAGTGACCCACAGATACTGAAGTTATCTAGAATCCAAACCAAAACCATGTTATCTCATTTCAAATTTGAAACTCGGATCAGGATTGTAAAAAATGTTCATCTAGTTTATGTACAATTCGAGACAGGGTTTGGAAGAACATTGATTGATTTCTCAGCACGTCCCTGGTGTGGCTGAGTTTTGTATTGTTTCATACAGAACTAGCCTGAAGGTTTGTGTTTGGTGTTGTGGCTTGGCCACTTGAATCCAGAATTCCCAGGCAGCCCATGAAGAAGTGTTTTCTCGAATTTCTAAAATAGAAGTTTCCTGGAGAAACTGCTGCACAAGGTGATAACATACAATCTGATTTTACCCTCCTACCTTTGAGATGCCGTCCCACACATTTCTCTCTCCTGGTATACCTCTCAGTCGTGGCTAGATCAAGCCATGATGGGTAGCACTTTACTCAACAAAAAGTCCCACTAATTGAGGACGGAAAGTGTGTTTGTCAGTGTGGATCTGGAGCCATGGAAAAGAGCAGTTAGAAATGGAGGAGAGCAATTAAGCAGCCAGTCAACTAGTGTTCCCTTGTGCCTGTACGTGCTTTGGCCATTGTCCTTCTGCATGTCCTCAGGGGATGCCTGAGGAAGGCCAATTTGGTGGGTGAAGCAGGAAAGCTCTTTAGAAAAGGTCTTTAAGTCGTTGCTCTCAAATTCCTTCTCTGCTGATGGCTTTGCTTTTATGACCTGCCCTTTCTGTGCCTGTCGTGTATGTGGAAGGTGTGTTTAGAAGCTGAAACTTCCATACTGTTTAACCCCCTTATGACCTTTGCTTTTGTGATTCTCCTGAGCCTCAACTCCAGAAGTTGAGGTGAAGAAGAAGGAATGAGGCAGGTATGGGTGGAGAAGCAGCCATGAGCAGGGTCTCTGGGTCAGTGAATGGTGGTGGGGCATCTGGGCAGTGGCTCTGCAGGGAGGAAGGAGCAGGGAGGTGGTGGGGTCAGCCGCTCAGCTCCTGGGGCTCAGGAGTGGGTCAGTGCGTGGTGGGGAGCCGGCAGCCCCGCGGGGAGAAGACAAGGGGGTGGGTGCGTGGGTAGGTGCTGGCAGAGGGGGAAGAGGGG